>NW_007731679.1:49791-92728 GCF_000696425.1 Galeopterus variegatus
AAATCTTTAGTTTAGAACTTTCCCTCATTTTATTATGTTAGATAATTTGGCAGATAAAAACAGCCATGAAGAAAGGCCAGATTTAACTGATTTGTACATCATACTCTTATAAGATTTTTAAAGCAAATCACCCATTTACTTTATGAAGAAAAAGAAATAAGAAGGTCTGGCATAGTGAAGAAGGTGATTCATCAACAGGGAATAGCATCTATTGTCTTCTCTCAGTACAGACACCAATGTATATGTATATGTTGGTGTACTATAAATGAATTTTATAGTGCAGTCTAGCAACACAATTACATGTGGTTTTCACAGTGGACACTCCATTATATTGGAGTGTTTGTAAAGCACTCTCATGTGATAATAATATTGAAAATGCTGGAGTTGTAGCTGAGTGCATTCCTTATTTAATTTTACTTTAACTTGTGTTATAATTAACTGGCAATCGGCAGCTTGTAAAACAAAAAAAGAGCATTGCCTCAGCATGTATATTGTGAAATGAAGGGATTACGTGTCAAAAATGTGCCAGGAACAGAAGAGTTGACATCATCTACAGAGTGGTGATGAGATTTCCTTACATACCTCCAAAAAAGGAACAGTAAAACCATGTTTTGGGAGGCAGTGCCAAATATTTCTTAATAGTTTTCATCTTTATTGGTTGCTCCTACTTTCAACCCAAAATATTTAAGGAAAACATTTTTTGTACATATCTCTTCATGTAGCTATTCTTTTTCTTTTTCAGAGTGTGACTAGTAGCCTACCTGTATCAGAATCTTTTGTTTTCTTTCTTTTGAATAAAGATCTCCAGATCATACTCCATGTCTCTGAGGTTAGTGCCTAAAACCATGCATTTTTTAGCAAGCTTCCCAGGTAATTCTTGTGTGCATTTAATTTTGAGAACATCCCCTTTAAGAATATGTAATGGAATTTAAACTTAATGCTATATTTTTTTTCTTTTTTTAAGTACTTAAAAACTTTCTTAATGATGAACTCAATAAACAGAAATCCAGAAAACTATTTCATCAGATATCCCATTTCACAAGAAATCAAGTCTAAGTCATTGTAAAAAACAATAAATATTTGTCAATAAATGAGTAAGCTAACACATAAGTAAATAAAGTTGAAATAATGAGCTATGATTTATTTGACTTTACCAGTAACAGACAGATAAACCATTAAGGCTGTATTATCTCTATTAAACTTGTATTCATAAGCCAAAGAAAGGTAAAATGATCTTTAAACCTATGTATCCCACAGATAGCCTTCATTTTTTTCTTATTTTCAAGGAAAAAAAAACCTATTATGTATTCACCAAAAACATAAATAAAATGTAAAATAAACTGGCAAGTTTTGTAATTTTTTTGCTGTTATAGTGTTATCTTTGCTTTGACTCTAAAGATTTTTCTCAATGTAGGGAATATCACCCAGAACTACCAGTGTCAAAAAACAAAATTACAACAATTTAGTTAAAGATCTCAATTTAATCAGGGAACACATTACTCCATAAGCTACAATAAGTGTTCCAATGAGCCAGAGGAGTTTGCTTTAATAGACAGAAAAAGGCTTAAGAAAGCAGAAACAAAGAACAAAAAGTGTACCAGTTCTCCTCAAGCTATTCCAAAAAATTGAAACAGAAGCCATTCTCCCAAACTCATTCAACGAGGCCAGCATCACCCTGATACCAAAACCAGACAAATACACAACAAAAAAAGAAAATTACAGGCTAATATCCTTGATAAGCATAGATGCAAAAATCCTCAACAAAATATTAGCAATCAGGAAACAGCAACACACCAAAAAAATTATACACCATGATCAAGTGGGATTCATCCCAGGGATGGTTCAACATATGAAAGTCAATAAATGTGATACAAAACCAAGGACAAACCCATATGATTTTTTGGAAAAAACACATTCAACAAAATTCAACATCACTTCATGATAAAGACTCTCAGCAAATTAGGTATACAAAGAAATTACCTCAACACGATAAAAGCCATATACCACAACCAATTGCCAATATCATCCTGAATGGGGAAAAGCTGAAATCTTTTCTCTTAAGAACAGGAATAAGACAAGGATGCCCACTCTCACCACTCCTATTTAACATAGTATTGGAAGTACAAACCAGAGCAATAAGGCAAGATAAAGCAGTAAAGGGCATCCAGATTGGGAAGGATAAAGTCAAACTGTCCCTGTTTGCAGACAACATGATCTCATATATAGAAAAGCCTAAAGACTCTACCAATAAAACCTTAGAGCTGATTAACAATTTCAGTAATGTTGCAGGATGCAAAATCAACACACAAAAATCAGTAGCATTCTTATACTCCAGAAACAAAGTAGCAGAAAAAGAAATCAAGAAAGCAAGCCCATTTATGACAGTCGCCAAAAAAAATGAAATACCCAGGAATCAATTTAAACAATGAGGTGAAAGATCTCTACAATGAGAATAACAAAACACTACTGAAAGAAATTAAAGAGGACACAAAAAGGTGGAAGGACATATCATGCTCTTGGATTGGAAGAATTAACATTGTGAAAACATCCATACTACTCGAAGCAATCTAAAGAATCAATGCAATCCCCAGCAAAATTCCAATGATATTCTTTGCAGAAATAGAAAAGGCAAGCCTAACATTCATAGGGAACAACAAAAGACCTCAAACAGCCAAAGCAATCCTGTGCAAAAAGGGTAAAATGGGAGATATTACACCATCTGACTTCAAATTATACTACAAGGCTATAGTAACCAAGACAGCATGAAATTGGCATAAAAACAGACACTTAGACCTGTAGAACAGAATATAAAACCCAGAAATAAACCAATATACTTACAGCCAGCCAATCTTTGACAAAGATGCTAAAAACACACATTGGGGAAAGGACATCCTCTTTAATAAATAGTGCTGGGAAAACTAGATTTCCATGTGTAGAAAGATGAAACTAGACCCATACCTCTCACTGTATACAAAAATCAACTCAAAATGACTTAAAGACTGAAACGTAAAGCCTGAAACTATAAAACTTCTAGAAGAAAATGGGGGAAATGATCCAGGACACAGGACTAGGCAAATAAGACCTCAAAAGCACAGGTAACAACAACAAAAATAAACAAATGAAATTTTATCAAATTTAAAAGCTTCTGCACAGCTATGGAAACAAAGAGTGAAGAGACAACCTACAGAATGGAAGAAAATATTTTCCAACTATGCATCTGACAAGGGGCTGATTTCCAAAATATGCAAGGAACTCAGCTCAATAGTAAAAAATAACAATAATCCTATCAAAAAATTGGCAAGGAAGCCAAATAGACACTTCTCTAAAGAAGACATAAAATGGCCAAAGGTATATGAAAAAATACTCAGCATCACTAGCCTTCAGGGAAATGCAAATTAAAACCACATTGACATATCATTGCATCCCAGTTAGGGGGATCCCAGTTTGGCTATTACCAAAAAGACAAAAAATAACAAATGTTGACAAGTATGTGGAGAAAAGAGAATCCTTATACATTGTTGGTGGGTTTGTAAATCAGAACAGGCATTTTGGAAAGCAGTATGGAAGTTTTTCAAACAACTACAGATAGAACTACCATATGACCCAGAAATCTCACTACTGGGTTCCAAAGGAATGGAAAGTATCATGTTGAAGGGACACCCACACTTCTCATGTTTATCACAGCTCTGTTCACAATAGCCAAAATATGGAACCAACCTAAATGTCCATAGACAGACGATTGGATAAAGAAAATGTGGTATATATACATGATGGAATACTACTCAGCCATAAAAAAAAAAGAATGAAATTCTTTCATTCACAGCAACACAGATGAGTTTGGAGAAAATTATGTTAAGTGAAATAAGCCAGGAACAGAAAGAGAAATACTGCATGTTCCCACTCATATGTGGGAGCAAAGAAAGAGAACAAAACAAAACAAAACAAATAATAATAAGCTGAACTGTTAAAAACAGAAGAACTGTGATTACCAGTGGTAGGAAAGGAGAGGGAATACAGTGAGAGGCTGGTTAATGGACAAAAAATTACAGCTAGACAGGAAAAATAAGCCCTATTGGTGTACAGTTGACTCAAGAATCTATAATTAACAGTGATTTACTGCATGTTACCAAATTCCTAGAAGAGAGGAGATCAGATGTGCACATTACAAAGAAATGATTAAGTTGTGCAATGATGTATATGCTAATTACTCTGAATAGATCAGCACACATTATATACATATATTGAAATATAACTGTGCCCATAAATATGTACAATCAATATGTTTCAATAAAAAAAATTTTTAAAAATAAAAATAAAACAGCACTACATCCCAAATAAATGAGTTAATATACATAAACTGAGAACATTTTCTGGAAGATAATAACCACTGCATAACATTAGATATCACATGACCACCACCACCATCATCATCATTTTTCATTAATATATCATCATGACCAATATTTCTTTGTTTTCTGCAACTTTCCATTTGTGACTTCTGTTTTGCTCAGACTACTTTACTTTGTCTTTTGTAGTCATTATTTTTGTTTATTTTTCCATTCTTTCTCTCTCCTTTCCTTCCTTTCTTTTAAAGTTTTATGTTTTAAATTATTTTAAATTTAATATTTGATGCATAAAAAATAATATTTATAACAGATTATAAGGCATAATAAACAATCATAAACCAGACCCTCCCGTGCCCACTGCTCAGGTTAGGAAACAGAGCATTGCCAGCACACCCTGGAAGCCCCTGCTTGTCCTGCCCTGGTTTCACCACTCTCTCCCCTCATTCACCATAAATTCACTATTATCTTGAACTTTCTATTTATCATTATTTTTTAGTCTACAGATATTTTTTCTCCTATATCTCTGTTCCTAAACAATGCATTATTTAATGTGCCATGTTTTAAAACTTTAATGGAATTTACTGTTAAAAAATAAAATAGGCAAACCATGGTTTACCTAAACTACCCCTATTGTCAGGCATTTATGTTGTTTCCAAATTTTTACTATTTTAAATCATGTTCTGATGAGTATTTATGGTTTCTATATTTTGGATTATTACTGGAAAAGAGACTTCTACTTCTGGGATTAGTTTTTGTTAATTTTGGAAAAAGTTAACTCAGTCTATAGAACCCCCAAAAAGGTAACAATAATTCACTTTTTCACAGCATCCTTGTCAAAATTGGATATACTTCTTTGTTTTTGCTAATTAAGTGAAAAGAAGTCCCTTTGCTATTACTATAATCTGCAATATTTTGTTGTTTTTTTCCCCAAGTATGTTTACATTAAAGCTTCTCAAAAGCTGAAGCCAGGGAAATGGAAACAAGCAAAATCTGAAAGGAAAAACTGACTACAAAACTATTGCAACCAGCCAGTGAAGACGACCTGCGACATAGGAGAATAATGCAGAAGGAAGAAGTTGCTGACTGACTGAAAATGGGCTTAGGGTCTGGAGGAGTTCTACAGTGGCCAATTGGGCAGGCCACGGACTGGGACTGGAGAGGAGGAAAGAGAACTAGCATTTGTTGACCCCTTACTGTGTGTCAGAAAACTATGCTAAATAATTTACATACATTATATTATTTAATCCTTGCAATGGTTCTTGTATACCAGTATACTGAGATAAATAGTATCCTCCCCAAATGTCATATTACCACATTCAGAACCCCAGAATATGACCTTGTTTGAAAATAAGATCTTTACTGATGTAAGTAGTTAAAATGAAGCCATACTGGATTAGAGTAGACCCTAAATCGAATGACTAATACATTTTTTAAAAGGCCATGTGAAGGCATGGACAGACACACATAGGGATGGAGACAATGTGACGACAGAGGCAGAGATGGGAGTGGGACAGCTATAAACCGAGGAACCCCACGGGCTGCCACAACCACCAGAAACTAGAAAGAGGCAAAAAAGGACCCTCTCTGGAGCTTTCAGAGGAAGAGTGGTCCTCCTGACACCATGATTTCAGACTTCTAGCCTCTTGAACTGTAGAGGAATGCATTTCTGTTGTTTTAAGCCACCAAGTTTATAGTAATTTGTTATGGCAGCCCTAGGAAACTAATATAACTAAGTATTTTATTCTGGTCTTACAGATGAAGATGAAGTTTGGAAAGATTCAGTATCCTCTAAAGACCTATTAATGTCAGAACCAGGATTCAGACTGAAGCAGCCTGACTCCAAGTGTGTTTTTTCTTCCACATTTTGCTGCTTCATAGGAAGCTTTAGTTCTAAGCCTGATTTTACCCCCAATTAGCTGTGGGACCTTGAGAAGTTCGTGTAACTTATTTTGGCCTTAGTTTCCTGAATGTAAAACAAAGTTACTGGAATGGATGATTCCAAGGTTGTTCTTCCTCTACAGCATTCTGCAGGTCAGCTCCCCAGCTATGGCTCCCAGTCCTGGGAGCAACTTCTAGCAAGAGAAGCTCCTCACCTGTGGCTCCTCTAAAGGCGTTTCCCAGCCTCTACCCACACAATCCAGTTCCACAGCAGGTCTGTAGAAAGGGACATACAAGAAAGAAATGAAGCTTGAGATCCTTAACATCATGGAGTTTGAGTCATGGACCTCCTGATATCAGAGGCCAAGTCATATCTTATTAAAGAAATAACTTAAGAAAAAAGTCACCATACTCAGAGTAGAATACTCTGTANACAGGAATAAGACAAGGATGCCCACTCTCACCACTCCTATTTAACATAGTATTGGAAGTACAAACCAGAGCAATAAGGCAAGATAAAGCAGTAAAGGGCATCCAGATTGGGAAGGATAAAGTCAAACTGTCCCTGTTTGCAGACAACATGATCTCATATATAGAAAAGCCTAAAGACTCTACCAATAAAACCTTAGAGCTGATTAACAATTTCAGTAATGTTGCAGGATGCAAAATCAACACACAAAAATCAGTAGCATTCTTATACTCCAGAAACAAAGTAGCAGAAAAAGAAATCAAGAAAGCAAGCCCATTTATGACAGTCGCCAAAAAAAATGAAATACCCAGGAATCAATTTAAACAATGAGGTGAAAGATCTCTACAATGAGAATAACAAAACACTACTGAAAGAAATTAAAGAGGACACAAAAAGGTGGAAGGACATATCATGCTCTTGGATTGGAAGAATTAACATTGTGAAAACATCCATACTACTCGAAGCAATCTAAAGAATCAATGCAATCCCCAGCAAAATTCCAATGATATTCTTTGCAGAAATAGAAAAGGCAAGCCTAACATTCATAGGGAACAACAAAAGACCTCAAACAGCCAAAGCAATCCTGTGCAAAAAGGGTAAAATGGGAGATATTACACCATCTGACTTCAAATTATACTACAAGGCTATAGTAACCAAGACAGCATGAAATTGGCATAAAAACAGACACTTAGACCTGTAGAACAGAATATAAAACCCAGAAATAAACCAATATACTTACAGCCAGCCAATCTTTGACAAAGATGCTAAAAACACACATTGGGGAAAGGACATCCTCTTTAATAAATAGTGCTGGGAAAACTAGATTTCCATGTGTAGAAAGATGAAACTAGACCCATACCTCTCACTGTATACAAAAATCAACTCAAAATGACTTAAAGACTGAAACGTAAAGCCTGAAACTATAAAACTTCTAGAAGAAAATGGGGGAAATGATCCAGGACACAGGACTAGGCAAATAAGACCTCAAAAGCACAGGTAACAACAACAAAAATAAACAAATGAAATTTTATCAAATTTAAAAGCTTCTGCACAGCTATGGAAACAAAGAGTGAAGAGACAACCTACAGAATGGAAGAAAATATTTTCCAACTATGCATCTGACAAGGGGCTGATTTCCAAAATATGCAAGGAACTCAGCTCAATAGTAAAAAATAACAATAATCCTATCAAAAAATTGGCAAGGAAGCCAAATAGACACTTCTCTAAAGAAGACATAAAATGGCCAAAGGTATATGAAAAAATACTCAGCATCACTAGCCTTCAGGGAAATGCAAATTAAAACCACATTGACATATCATTGCATCCCAGTTAGGGGGATCCCAGTTTGGCTATTACCAAAAAGACAAAAAATAACAAATGTTGACAAGTATGTGGAGAAAAGAGAATCCTTATACATTGTTGGTGGGTTTGTAAATCAGAACAGGCATTTTGGAAAGCAGTATGGAAGTTTTTCAAACAACTACAGATAGAACTACCATATGACCCAGAAATCTCACTACTGGGTTCCAAAGGAATGGAAAGTATCATGTTGAAGGGACACCCACACTTCTCATGTTTATCACAGCTCTGTTCACAATAGCCAAAATATGGAACCAACCTAAATGTCCATAGACAGACGATTGGATAAAGAAAATGTGGTATATATACATGATGGAATACTACTCAGCCATAAAAAAAAAAGAATGAAATTCTTTCATTCACAGCAACACAGATGAGTTTGGAGAAAATTATGTTAAGTGAAATAAGCCAGGAACAGAAAGAGAAATACTGCATGTTCCCACTCATATGTGGGAGCAAAGAAAGAGAACAAAACAAAACAAAACAAATAATAATAAGCTGAACTGTTAAAAACAGAAGAACTGTGATTACCAGTGGTAGGAAAGGAGAGGGAATACAGTGAGAGGCTGGTTAATGGACAAAAAATTACAGCTAGACAGGAAAAATAAGCCCTATTGGTGTACAGTTGACTCAAGAATCTATAATTAACAGTGATTTACTGCATGTTACCAAATTCCTAGAAGAGAGGAGATCAGATGTGCACATTACAAAGAAATGATTAAGTTGTGCAATGATGTATATGCTAATTACTCTGAATAGATCAGCACACATTATATACATATATTGAAATATAACTGTGCCCATAAATATGTACAATCAATATGTTTCAATAAAAAAAATTTTTAAAAATAAAAATAAAACAGCACTACATCCCAAATAAATGAGTTAATATACATAAACTGAGAACATTTTCTGGAAGATAATAACCACTGCATAACATTAGATATCACATGACCACCACCACCATCATCATCATTTTTCATTAATATATCATCATGACCAATATTTCTTTGTTTTCTGCAACTTTCCATTTGTGACTTCTGTTTTGCTCAGACTACTTTACTTTGTCTTTTGTAGTCATTATTTTTGTTTATTTTTCCTTTCTTTCTCTCTCCTTTCCTTCCTTTCTTTTAAAGTTTTATGTTTTAAATTATTTTAAATTTAATATTTGATGCATAAAAAATAATATTTATAACAGATTATAAGGCATAATAAACAATCATAAACCAGACCCTCCCGTGCCCACTGCTCAGGTTAGGAAACAGAGCATTGCCAGCACACCCTGGAAGCCCCTGCTTGTCCTGCCCTGGTTTCACCACTCTCTCCCCTCATTCACCATAAATTCACTATTATCTTGAACTTTCTATTTATCATTATTTTTTAGTCTACAGATATTTTTTCTCCTATATCTCTGTTCCTAAACAATGCATTATTTAATGTGCCATGTTTTAAAACTTTAATGGAATTTACTGTTAAAAAATAAAATAGGCAAACCATGGTTTACCTAAACTACCCCTATTGTCAGGCATTTATGTTGTTTCCAAATTTTTACTATTTTAAATCATGTTCTGATGAGTATTTATGGTTTCTATATTTTGGATTATTACTGGAAAAGAGACTTCTACTTCTGGGATTAGTTTTTGTTAATTTTGGAAAAAGTTAACTCAGTCTATAGAACCCCCAAAAAGGTAACAATAATTCACTTTTTCACAGCATCCTTGTCAAAATTGGATATACTTCTTTGTTTTTGCTAATTAAGTGAAAAGAAGTCCCTTTGCTATTACTATAATCTGCAATATTTTGTTGTTTTTTTCCCCAAGTATGTTTACATTAAAGCTTCTCAAAAGCTGAAGCCAGGGAAATGGAAACAAGCAAAATCTGAAAGGAAAAACTGACTACAAAACTATTGCAACCAGCCAGTGAAGACGACCTGCGACATAGGAGAATAATGCAGAAGGAAGAAGTTGCTGACTGACTGAAAATGGGCTTAGGGTCTGGAGGAGTTCTACAGTGGCCAATTGGGCAGGCCACGGACTGGGACTGGAGAGGAGGAAAGAGAACTAGCATTTGTTGACCCCTTACTGTGTGTCAGAAAACTATGCTAAATAATTTACATACATTATATTATTTAATCCTTGCAATGGTTCTTGTATACCAGTATACTGAGATAAATAGTATCCTCCCCAAATGTCATATTACCACATTCAGAACCCCAGAATATGACCTTGTTTGAAAATAAGATCTTTACTGATGTAAGTAGTTAAAATGAAGCCATACTGGATTAGAGTAGACCCTAAATCGAATGACTAATACATTTTTTAAAAGGCCATGTGAAGGCATGGACAGACACACATAGGGATGGAGACAATGTGACGACAGAGGCAGAGATGGGAGTGGGACAGCTATAAACCGAGGAACCCCACGGGCTGCCACAACCACCAGAAACTAGAAAGAGGCAAAAAAGGACCCTCTCTGGAGCTTTCAGAGGAAGAGTGGTCCTCCTGACACCATGATTTCAGACTTCTAGCCTCTTGAACTGTAGAGGAATGCATTTCTGTTGTTTTAAGCCACCAAGTTTATAGTAATTTGTTATGGCAGCCCTAGGAAACTAATATAACTAAGTATTTTATTCTGGTCTTACAGATGAAGATGAAGTTTGGAAAGATTCAGTATCCTCTAAAGACCTATTAATGTCAGAACCAGGATTCAGACTGAAGCAGCCTGACTCCAAGTGTGTTTTTTCTTCCACATTTTGCTGCTTCATAGGAAGCTTTAGTTCTAAGCCTGATTTTACCCCCAATTAGCTGTGGGACCTTGAGAAGTTCGTGTAACTTATTTTGGCCTTAGTTTCCTGAATGTAAAACAAAGTTACTGGAATGGATGATTCCAAGGTTGTTCTTCCTCTACAGCATTCTGCAAGTCAGCTCCCCAGCTATGGCTCCCAGTCCTGGGAGCAACTTCTAGCAAGAGAAGCTCCTCACCTGTGGCTCCTCTAAAGGCTGTAAAACAAAGTTACTGGAATGGATGATTCCAAGGTTGTTCTTCCTCTACAGCATTCTGCAGGTCAGCTCCCCAGCTATGGCTCCCAGTCCTGGGAGCAACTTCTAGCAAGAGAAGCTCCTCACCTGTGGCTCCTCTAAAGGTGTTTCCCAGCCTCTACCCACACAATCCAGTTCCACAGCAGGTCTGTAGAAAGGGACATACAAGAAAGAAATGAAGCTTGAGATCCTTAACATCATGGAGTTTGAGTCATGGACCTCCTGATATCAGAGGCCAAAGATATATTTCTTTTAATAAGATATATTTCTTTGAAGCTTGAGATCCTTAACATCATGGAGTTTGAGTCATGGACCTCCTGATATCAGAGGCCAAAGATATATTTCTTTTAATAAGATATATTTCTTTATATCTTATTAAAGAAATAACTTAAGAAAAAAGTCACCATACTCAGAGTAGAATACTCTGTAGCCAACTCTTTTCTTCTATCCCTGACTTCAGTGACTGGTTTTGCCAAAATAATGCCATTCCTACATTAAGGTTCACAGTATGTCCCTATGCTCTGGCACTATAAACACCTTGTACTAGATTTACTATCTCTAAATTCTAAGGCAAGACCATCATGACTAATTTCACATTTTCTGAATCAACAATTAGTAATATCTCTGTCTTTCTAATGAAAAATAAAATAGTGACAATAATAGCTTCTAATTACAAAGCGCCTGCTGTGTATCAGATAATGAATGAGCAGTTCACATACAGTACCTCATTCAACGCTCAGAACTCTATGCACTATAGTTATAATTACTCCAAGTTTTCTAGGAAGGATCTGACGATCAGGAAGTTCAAGGCCACTTATTCATTTGACAAACATGTTAAATGCTTCTATATACCAGGCACTGGGGATAAAAAGAACTGATAAGACATGGTCATTAAATAATAACAATTTTGATTAAATAATTGCACAGAAATGGAAAAATCTGGAATGATGTGTCATGAAATGTTAAAAGCTATATTTGGTTAAAAGATGGCTTTTATTTTTTGTTCTTCCATTTTTCTACCATGAATATTGATTACCTTTGTAATCATAAAAGAAAATCATTTTTCAAAAGACAAAATCCCTGCCTTCTAGGATTTATAATATATAGAGAGGGAAGCAGGCTTATCAACAGCTACACATGCTTAGTCTCACACAGCTCATCAGTGGCGAAGGCAGATTCGAACCTAGCGCTATCAGAATTCCAGATCCCATTTTATCTTCCCTACCCCATATAGTGTGTCTGACAATATATTCATTCTCTTGGAGGTTTCCTTATTGAAATTAAGTTATAGACATCAGAGGGAAGTGCCAACAATGCGATCTGAAAGATTTGCCATCTGTGGCCTCACCCAAAGTTGCCGGTGGCCCTTCCTCCTTTCCTTCTCCACCCACAGACCTTTGCACAAAAGGAAATGTGGAGGTGGTACCTGTGAGCATTTTATCTGATATCCTGGCCCCCTAAAGGGGTGCTTCCGATGCAATTACATGCTTCTAAAATATTCATCACACAAATTATATTTTACCTTCCCTATCACTTAAATCTGAAATATAATACATATTCCTTAATGATAACTATATCATCCTAACACTACAGCTGGCAAAGGAAAGTTCAAAAGGAAGCTCCAAACTCTTTCTTCTTATCTAACTTATTTATCCATAAAAGAAATACTTATTGACAGCCTAATATCTCAAAATCTGTCCTTCTCAAATACCCAGTCATAGGATTTGTTTTGATATCTGTCCACCTATGATTGATTTGCTTTAAGTTCTACAGCAATAGTCTTGTGGGGATTATTAGAAATATTTTGAGTTTTCTAACTTTATTACCATTTTTAGTCAATATTACTATATTCCTGACAGTCCTTGTAGTACCAAGTACAGAGTAATAAATAAACACTGACCAGCAGATTAATTTATTGTTGTAATTAGGTTTAAGAGATCTTTCCATAAAGTTCAAAAATGATATTGAATCATATTTTCCTATTATAAACTATATTATGATTAACTCTTAATCTTACAGCTATTCAACGACAAATTTTCCCAAATTCCTCTCTGTACCTTTCTGATATTTTCTTCCTACCCTCCATCTTCTTTCTACACTTGATCCAGAATGGAATTCTTAACTGCATAGTTTTAAAAAAACAAGTGAAGCATAGACGTGACACTGGGCCCGTTTTGGACTATTTTGTTTCCCTTCCTCCCATAATTCTTATCTGTCCTTATTCCATTCAGTTTCTGTATAAAATATTACTTGCCATTGAAAGTCTGTGTCAATTAGGGTCACTGTCCTCAAAAACAAGAAGCAGCGTGGGAGTCTAACAAGAGCTCACGTGATTTAGAACAAGTATCACAGGGTGACTTGAGCTCACGTCATGACACCACAGCATGACTCCTGTAAGGCCAGCTCCTCCTCCTGCAGCCACAGAAAAGGAAGGAAGAAAAGGAAGGAGGGAGAGAGGAAGGGGGGGGGGAAGAGTGAAAAGAAATGAAAATATGAGAAGGAAATAAAATTTTGAAATCATCCAAATGGAGCTTTTGCCTGATCCATGGTAAAGGGGTTAAGAGATAAACAAACAGAGTAGAGATTTGATTTTTGATATAACCATGACCTCAGACACACCTGGGGAAATCCAGAGGAAGCCTATGAAAATTGTTTTGTGGCTTTCAATGAAGGATATTTTCAAGATTATTGTTTCTATTCATAAGTTAGGTTATTTGAAATGTTCTTATATAACTTGGATGAAGGAGAGAAATGTTGGCCTCTAGGAAAAACGATAGAATGATAGTATTGTGCTACTGGCCAAAACCAAAGGTGAATATAAGCTAAAATCTATTTTAAAGCAGCTATTTAAATCACAGGCATTGTTAAAGGGAAGCACTGCACCAAAATACACATATATGGTTTTAAAATAAATTCAGCAAATTTGACCACAAAACAAAATACTGTAGGGGAATTCTGCTATCCTGAGGACTTATATTTTTAAATCTCACATTTAAAATTTCAAATTGTAAAATGCCCCTTAGAGAATTCAGTTGAAATGATGTTAGAGAGAGATTGAGGTGAAAGCATCTAAAAATCAAAGCCCTCTTGAGTCTGCCTGTTGTCAGGGACTCAACAGGGCTCACATAAGGTCACCCAATATTGGGTGCTATCTCCCAAAATATTATATTCTAGACTTGTAATTCTGTCCATTCAAGCTTCCAAATTATGTAAAATAAACCAAGTGTTTGATTTATATATAGAATTTTTTAATCTTTTATGGTTGTAGTTTTCTTAGCAAAAAACAAAACAAACAACAACAACAAAAAAAAAAACAGTAGCTAGCTGACTTTCACTGAGTGCTTAAGTTTCATCAGGAACTATTCCTCTGTATTATCTCATTTTATCCTCATACAACCCTGTAAGGGAGTTACTCATAGTATGCCCTACTTTGCAGTTATTCAGAGGCCCAGCGCAGTTCATTCGCTCTTCATAATGGCAGAGATGTTTTCAATGCAGTCAGCCATCCTCTGGGGCCGTCCCCTGACTCACTGCAGGTGAGTGACCAACAAATTCCTGACACTACTGCAGAGTCTGACCACAGGAAGCAGCTACAGAGCAAGCAAACCAATTAAGAATAGTTATTTTCTTGGTGTTTTATTTTCATGTTACCCCTTTTTTTCCCTATCAGTTATAAACTATTGGGTTATTACACTATTTCACAGCTGCCTTGATTATTCCTTTTCCACGACCCAATCACAAAGTATTACAAACTTGCAGTTCTGAGATGCTGGAGTTATCAGAGCTTTATGAAAAGTACCATGAGTTGGCTCGGTAATCATTGAGAATACAATGATTTTCTGCCACAACTGATACACAGCCAGCAAAACATAAGAGATGACGCACCAAAGTGAGATTTTAAAGCCGTAAATGAGATGGCATCACTTCCACGTTGGCATCCTTACAAAACTTCCCAGCCGGCAGAGATCAAAGTCCCCCATGACCCAGCCCCAGCCCTTCTCTTTCTTGTTCATTTCTTCCCCCAGGTCTTCATCAGGTTGCTTCTTGAACTTCATTCAGCTTTCTACATAATCACTTTTCCGCATACCTCTCCCCTACCTGCACTCATATTTTAGGATCATACATTTCCCTGTTTTTCTCTCCCCTACCCACGATACTCCATGAAGTCTAGCCCTGGATCCTGTTCACTACAGTAACCCCAGCACCCAATAAATACTTGTTAACACAAAGTATCTGTTGAATGAAAGTTTAATTGTTCAAGACCTAGAAATGTACAGTAAAGACACTCCTTAGCTGATCACCAGAGACAAAATTCAGTTTACTTTCTTATTTCCTTGCCTATCTCATGCGTCAGTGATCGGCCACATTTTAATTCAATGCCTAAGGGCTAGAAGTTGAAAATCAAACTCTTCCCTCTCACTTTTGTTTATTTGGCTTCTTTCCTTTCTGCTGGTGTCAGCACTTAAAAGAAAATGATTTTCTCCCTTTAAAACCAGCCAGATGATAATAACTTCAAATTGCTGCCATTTTTCATGGCAAAAGCACTACTGAGTTGAAACACTGAAGAGCTATGCCGCAGCCGCATGTGCTTACCAAACACACACTTGCTCATCTGGTGGAAGCTGCTGAAAAACTCCTACCCTTGGGTGTGAGGATTAAGCAGGGGACACCAGAAATTATATCACAATTCCATCCATTATTTTACAACTAAAAAATAAGGACTGTCAGTGATTCCAGAGAAATCATTATTATCCTGCTGGCCGTCTGTCTTCAGATCCAGTATAAGTATAGAAATAACCACATATACAGTAAATATAATCACTCATGACCGAACGGGCAGGAAAAAGGAATGGGGTGGTTTCAAAAACTTATACACACCCAACCCCTGAACATGTTATAACAGCCACTGATAACTGCACAACCAAGCCCTGCTTTTATCTTTAAAGAAACTTGTATCACTCACATGAATCGAAGTGAATTACAAATTGTGGATAGTTGTAAAGATAAAATTTTTAAAGTTCCAGTTTCCCAGATGTATGGGATTGTCCAGAAAACTTAGTGCCGCTCTGTCTTTGCAGGGCCCTTTGTGCAGACAGGTGAACAACGAGTGCTTCACCTGCCCAGGATGATGTCCCTGCCTCCTGGTGGCACTGTCCCTGACCCTCTTCCTACTGCTACCCGGATGCTCCACCTTTGCAGGGCCCTTTGTGCAGACAGGTGAACAACGAGTGCTTCACCTGCCCAGGATGATGTGCCTGCCTCCTGGTGGCACTGTCCCTGACCCTCTTCCTACTGCTACCCGGATGCTCCAGCTGTGGCTGCCAAGAAAACACCAACAGATGGAAGATGAGAGGCACACCGGGACACACACGGAGCTTCAAAGACTTTTAACCGCTGTCTTTCACTTGAATTATTCTTTTTTTTTTTTTTTTTTAAAGATGACTGGTAAGGGGACTTGGTGTTGTCAGCACCATGCTCAACCATTGAGCTAACCGGCCATCCCTATATAGAATCCAAACCTGTGGCCTTGGTGTTATCAGCACCATACTCTCCCCAGTGAGCCACGGGCCGGCCCCACTTGAATTATTCTAAAGCAAGTTTCTCATCTCATTACCCCGAGCTACTGATCTTCCTTTCAGAGACAAAACCCTAAAAGGCAAGTGAGAAGTGACTTCCCAGATGACATCACCAATAACTGAAGATAAAAAAGACTCAAAGGAGGAAACAGATATTTTGTTTTGACTCAGTTTATGTCAGTAATGGGACTATCTCAAAGTTCTCCTAATAAATGAGCCTTCCACGAAGGAGTAACAAAAATCATAGTGACACATGGTCACTAATTTGTCCTAGGTCATCCCTTTTCCGGTGTGCATCTCCATCCAGCTGGGACAACTCATTCTACCATTTCTGCTCTTACTACAGGCTCTGCCCAGAGGACCACACATGTTGCTTCACCAAGGGGAAAGGGCAGGCAAATGATGAAAACTTTACTCTTACCCTTGACCCATGTAGCTAACCAAAGGGACATCAAAATCCCTTGTTTGAGACATTTACGACCTTGAACAGGCCCTCTCTGAGCGTAAAAGAATTGGTTTCCTGTCCCCACTTGCCCTTCAGGAAAAAGCATCACATTGGCCAGGCAGAGGACAACCCTGGCTGACTGAATGTGCTTTCTCTTCTCTCTCTCAACCCTTCTTCCTTTGGTTGTTCATGGCAACCTGAGTTTCAGGAAATTCCAAAGTGGCGATGAGAAGCTATTTGTACTGTCTCAACCTGCTGAAGATGTAAAATAAGGTGCTATAGTGAACATGGAGTTGAAAACAAAATTCTTTGGAGTGTACGGCAAATTGACTCAAGCCGTTTTGATCACACACAACACTTAGGTTCTTCTTGGTAGATAATGTTAATTGCTGAAAAGATTTGGAGCACACATGTATTGGCTACTCTTCTACAGCCTCTCTAACCAGCTTATAATAAAAGGAAGTACCGGGCCCAGTTCTGCTGCACACATTGACTGACTGACTTCATTAGAAAGCAAGAACAAAACGGTTAGTGCAAGCTTAGCCTTTTAGCTAGATGAAGTCCCTGCTCTCTCTCCTTAGTGTCAAAACATCACCCTCCATGAAAAGTTTTTGTGAAGCAGACACAATATCCCGAAGACAGGATTCTGGTAGTCTGACATAAGCATTAACCTACCAGAAATCCTCCTAAGTAATGGCTAGACACAGGATTATTTAGAAATTAAGCTTCGTTCACCATCTTTCAAGAATAGGCTATGAAATTCATGATCTCTTAGAATTTGTTCATGCAAAAGTGAGAAGTGTCTTTAAAAATGTCTTAGCCAATCTACAGTCTCAAATACTTTTATCAGTGAGCCCAATATCATAGCCCAATTCTAGTATCCATCATGCAAACAAGCCACAAATTTCACCAATTAAAGAAATATGTCTAACATTCACCATGCTAATACACAAACCTTATGTGTTGATACAGGTATGGATAGCTGAAACGCTATGGTAGTCAACTTGGTAAGTGGCTTTTCTGATGTAACATTTGCTGTTTATCCCTGGGTTGTGGATTCTCCGTGAGAGCACCTGACTACTTCAAGAGTCAGCGCTGTAGTTAGGTAGAAATTATATAACATCACATTGGTCTAGGCTGCAATATTTGAAGATAAATTACCTGCATCATAAGTAGATGGAGAAGAGCAGAGTTTTAATAATTAATAGTTGACAAGAATTACTTTCAAAGTAATTCAACTCTTATCCTCATTCAGTTGGCAGATGTGAGAGAAGGCAACGGGGAAGCACAGAGACTTCTGCCTTTGGACCAAAGAGCATAACCCTCCAAATGTTACTTTCAAAGTAATTCAACTCTTATCCTCATTCAGTTGGCAGATGTGAGAGAAGGCAACGTGGAAGCACAGAGACTTCTGCCTTTGGACCAAAGAGCATAACCCTCCAAATACACATGTGGAAGGCCTGCCTGCTGCAGGGAAGTGAGGTCAGAACAGTGGCACTGTGCAAGTCTGTGCATGGGTGTGTGTTTGCGTGCACGCTGTCCATGTCCATGCCCTGTGTGGTAAATATTTCCTTTAAATTATTACTGTGGTTTGTTGGTTTGTTCTGTGTCTGCTAACATTAAACCTCCACTCCACCCTCCAGTGGAAGAGTCCTTTCTGAAAGAGAAAGCCTGAAGAAATAAGGCTGAATTCTTGAAGTTAAACACCAAGGGATTCTGCTGCTTAGAATTGCAGAGGTTTTCATTTAAAGCTACTTCATTGTTTGAGATTCAAAGTCAGAATAGGGAAACTCAGCAACTATTCATAAATGTGCTGTCAAGCTAAATATTTAATACTAAAATCATTTAAAAGGCATTGTTTGGAAATGTTTGCAGTATGTGATTTGATTAGTAAAATTATTAAGTGTATGCTTACTATTATCACCAGTAATTTTTACTATATGTTTTTGGGGGATTGCTAACACATTCTTTGGCCCCTCAGAATTTTGACAAATACAGTATAATATTAGCTTTGAGTTTGAGAAGTTGTCCTGTTGGAGAAGTTTATTTGATTTTATTGTTCCTGGAGGCAAAATTTAATTCAATGAGTAGAGATAACCTAAGAGAATCTTTCTAACCATCAGAGCTGTCCGACAGCTGAGTGTAATTTTTTGAAACTGCGTGATCTCCTGGTCACTAGAGGTAGGTTTGTCCTCATTCTCTCTTTTCCCTGTATTTGCAGTTGCTTCATTCTCTTCCAGTTGCATCTCCTTCCTTCCTGGTCCACTGATATTTTCTCACTCCAATTTTGAAACACAAACCCATAAGCACAAGCCCATATACCCCCCTTCACATATGCATCTTGATGTTTTCTGAGATAAGATTAAAAGGAAACTCTACTCATAAATTAAGTGTGTAGTGGTAAAAGAAGGAAAAAATAAAACACAAGGACACAAGAAGAGATACATTTGTGAAATATAATTGGCCTGTAAGCTAAAGAAAGGCATTTTTCCAAGTCCAGCTGGGGCCTCGATGCCTCTTAAATTCTATTTCCTAATAATACATCTAAGGTTATCATTTCTGACTCTGATCTACTTTGCCCTCTGCAAATCTTTTCACTTCTACCCTCAAAGGTTCTCTCTCTGAACCATAAATATCCTACAATTACCATTTGTGTCTCCCTTGAAGATCACTATTGCTAGACCTCTGAAGTACTATGTCATGCTTATTGCCTGAAGCACAATACCAGGGCAGGTGTTGACAGATTATACCTTTTAGCAAAGTTGGGCTATTTTGTCTACTGCTCCAGGCTGGTGCCATGTAGCCTTGATGGCAGATGGGATACTGCCTAAAGTCTGCCTACTCACCAAGTTTCTCCCTATTTTGAAACCTACTTTCCCTTTTTGGGCTGTCCACTAAGTACCTTTTTTCTACTAGAGGGAACTTCGAACTCTTAGCTCACTCAAAAACTAGAGGTAATTGACCTATCTTGAACCCAGTTAATTAAGCCCTGCCTGACCCATGGTGGGAACTGTCAACTTGCCCAGATTCTTTTTGGGTGACTCAACGTTTGGCAATTCTCAGAGAAGTAGTTTAACATACTTTTACTTCTATAATGTTGAAATATTAAAATACTTGATTTTGTGTTAAAAGAAAGACACATACTTTTCCCCTAAGGAAGAAGAAAATTTTATTATTTCACCAAAAGTTACCTTTTAGAATGACATAACCCAGTAATAAAAAGCCCAGCCTTTGTCTAGCTAAGAAGCTTTAAGTGCAGGTAGCATAAAATCAGTGCTAAAAATCCAATATGTATGTTCCAGAACAGTGACATTCTGAGAAACATTTAGAATGTGTGGCCCCTTAGCTCGGGCAAAATCATTTCAGGGTAATCAGGAAATCAAAGAAAGAAGCCTTTCTTAGGGGGTCTGACTTACAAACTTGAGTTCCCATGATGCACATCAGAAAATGCCCCGAGGAAAAGAGACAAAGAAAGTGAAGACCAGGAACAAAATCAGCCTAATGGGACGTTTTGAAACTAAACTCATTTTCAGAAAGGAGAGCTAGAACAATTGTTGCTGTGGGGGGAATTTCTAGTCCTCCTTACTGCTGAAATTATAGAGAAAATAAAGAAAACTCCCTACAGCAACAGTCCACTAATAAGAATTAAGAAATTTGGAGAACAAACAAAATGTAAGGCCTGGAAGAAGTTGGTTCTACATACGCATCTACCACGATGCACCCGACCAGTAGTGTCAAGCAGCAAAGATGTCTCCAAGGAATCTAAATGTCATGAGTGTCACCCCCTTCATTCCACCCTTCCATTCATCAGGGTCTTCATGAAGCAGTTGGTGGCACAAGTGGAACCTCATTAATTAATATTTGTGGCATCGTGATGTTTTCCCTACTTTTAAAGTTGATTCCTTTTAGCTGTAAGTTCTCTTCCTTCTCCCCGCTGTCATTTTGTTGATGATATTTATGATACAATGAATTCACACAATATTTAAAGAGTTCTTTCCAGCAGATTTTTTTGAATTTACTGAGGCATACACAAAAATAAATTTGGCAGTTCTTCAAGTTATTCACATTCTATCACATACAATAAAGTATTATACAATAAATTCAAGTAAAAAAATGTAGTACATGAGCACAATAAGTACAAAATGCAATCAATTTAAGTAATAAATACAATATACAATGAATAATGCAACATACAATAAATACAACACAATAAGCATAATAAATTAATGCACAAACACAATATACAATAAATTCAAGTAAGAAATACAATACATACAAACTACAAAAAAAATACAAAATGTAATAAATTTAAGAAATGAATACAATATACAATACATTCAAGTAATTTAAGTAATTTACGCTCTAGCATATTCAGTAGTCTCTCCCACCCTTATCTGAGGGGGATATGTTCCAAGATCCCTAGTGAAAGACTGAAACCAGGGAGAGTACCAAACCCAATTGCTGTCAATTGGGACACTTCTCTGTTTCTGTCTTTCACACAGAAATTGAATTCCTTCTCCATCTCAACTAAGCACTTATTACTCACCATGGCTGTAACTTTCACAGTTTGAAGGGCAACAGCAAAACTAACATGAATTTCCTTTTCCTTCTTCACAATTTCATGAATAGAAGATTTCTTAGTGTAGATACTAGCAACCTCAGCATACAATTTTTTTCTTTCCTTATTAAACTGAAAATGTTCACCTTTTTATTTAAGGAAAACACTTTCAACTTCTCTTTGGTGTATGCAAATTGCTAGCATCACTACTGTACTCCTGAGCTTTGGGGTCATTACCAAGTAAAATAAGAGTTACTAGAAAACAACCACCACTGCTATATCGCGACAGTTGATCTGATGACCAAGAGGGCTACTAAGTGACTAACTGGCAGGGAGTGTCTACAGCATGGGTACACCAGACAAAGAGAAAAGAGTTGATTTGTGTCCCAGGTGGGACAGAGTAGGACAGTGAAAAATTACATCACACTACTTAAAACAGTGCACAATTTAACACTCACAAATTGCTTATTTCTGGAATTTCCCATGTAATATTTTTGACCATGGTTGACCATGAGTAACTGAAATCACAGACAGTAAAACCACGGATAAGGAGGGACAACTATGAAATAAAGCACTAAATATAATACCCACTATGAGTGATATAAAAATTAAGCTTGCCATTTCTCTTTTCTGTGACTCTAAATGAAAAAATTCAATATTTCTAGTATTCAGTACATTTATCTCTAAAATGAGAAGGCAGTGTTGGCCTATGTTTTCTCTAAGGTTTTTGTAACTATAAATATTCTACAGTTCTACAAATATTTGATATTTGAGGAGGAAGAGTCAAAGGATCAGTGAGTATTGCTGATGACTTACCCAATACAGAGTCCCCTTCCTTACCAAGAGAACCCTAGTTTTATTTGGGACAGCAGTAGGCATACACCAGTGATCCCCCTGTAAGATCTAGACAATGAGATATAAACAGAAACTGCTGAGTGGAGCTTTTAGAAAAAGTCTTTTAAGACAGAAAGACTTGGCTGATATTCGCCTTTGGCCCTTTATACTTTATCCATTTTCATACGCCTGGAACCTGGATATGAATCTGGAGGGGCAGCAGCCAACTTGCAACCATGAAGTTGCAAATAAGGGGTCGAAATCTTACATTTTGGAAGAGAAAAATATAAAAATAGAATCAGCCTGGATCCCTACAACATTCCTGGATTACCTACCTCCAGACTCCTCTGTGAGAGTGTGTGTGTGTGTGTGTGTGTAACACAAATAAATTCCTCTATATTTAAGCCAGTGCTACTTGAGTTTTATGTAACTCCTAATGTAAACTCAACTTTAAGTAATACAGATAGTGAAAAAAGTATAACACCCATGTAACTGTTATCATTATATAATATTTAAAATAAAACAGTCATCTTTGTCCAAAGTGACTTACTTGTCCTTTGAAAGGACAATAAGAAAACATGAAAAATAATCCCACCTCGATCCATAAATAAACCCGTAGCTCCAGAGACTCATTTTTCAAGCACCCTGATGAATAATTTGGTATTGTCTAGCACCACCCCTCATTTCAAAGGCAAATGGCTTTTCTCTATTTCAGTTCTGTCAACAGCCACATTCTCTGGAGATAAGAGCTCCTGATAGCAGCAGAACCTCTGCCCACAGTGACCAATCAGCAGGGTGGTGGCCCTGAGTGAGACCAAGCTTAGGTGGAGCACACATGGAGACGAGTTAAACATCGCAACAGACAGAACCCTCATAGATATCTAGGCCTCAGACATATTTACATAATACCCTGTTTCTATGTTCCTTACTGTGATGGCTGCCTTTGTAAGATTTTCACCCCAGCTTAGACACTCTCCCAGTTCCTTCATTCCCTCACAAAGCACCACTGATCAAGTTCCATGCTGCAAACTTGTGAAACTAAATTTGGGGGTTATGAACAGAGATTACAATACAGGCAATACAAAAAATTAATACTGAATATTAAACTCACTGCTTGAAAAACCTACTAGCCATTTCCTTCCATGAATAACCTCTCTGGTTTGTGTCCCTCTCACCCACCCCATACCAGCCCCTCAGCCTCTTTACCTCCTGAGACCCCGTCCTCTAATTCTTAGCTGCCAGCCTTTTACACGCCAATCCTGCTAACGTCTTACCCATAACATTTTAGTTCTCAACTGTCTATCTCAAGGTAAATTCCAAGTTCAAGTCAATGTAATCAAAATTTTAAATGCCATCTTCTTTCCACCCTTTTCCAGCCCAAAGAATAGGCAGGTGTTTTGAAATAACAAATTATGAAGTTAGATTTCCTATCCACTAATCTCTTTTAGGAGAAGCTCCTGTGAGTCATGAGTTCTGTTTTCCTCTTTCTGCCTCATATACCTAAATAAATAAAACCTATTCAATTCACCAAACCTTTATTAATAGCTGTCTACGTGGCAGACACTGTTCTATATTGAAGAAACAGAAGGAAGGACACACAGTCCCTTTCTTAAGAAGCTCAAGGAGTAGCTGAAGACACGGATGTTGACACACAACCATGAGACACTGTGGCTTTTGTATAAGAAAGTTGTGTAGAGTGTATTATGGGAACAAAGCTAAGTCCTGCAAAATATGATTTTTAAAAACTTAAATGTGCCTGAAGTACAAGTGTAGCCACCTTGGCCAGGTGACAACGCACCTGCACAAATACCTTTCAGCACATGAGTGAATCTATGCAAATTCTTCTAACTCCCACCCTAACATGCTAAGCTTGAGCCTTGTAGAAGCTATGGTAGGGTTATTCTTAGTATTTCTCTAAATATGTTCCCATTTTAAAATTATTATTAAAAGTAGGAAGTAACATTTTCACTTCTACAGTGGGATTTCCTTCATGTGTCACTAAACAAATAACATCAGTGGATTCCCCTTACACTTTTTCTTGGATCAAACCAGTGATGTATCCTCCACAGTAGCTCATGCACAGACAGCACGATGCTGCAGGCTAGAACCCACCAACTTTGCTGCACCCACCTAGATTTTACCACTTAAATAGTCAGTTTGACAAACACTGATTAGCAATACTCAGTATATCCTGGTGGGAAAGGACCATCCCCTTTGGTATTTCTCAAGAGAAGACTAGTCTAATGGTTAAATGCAGCTGTGAGTCACAGAGATGCTAATCCTAGTCCAGGCTCTGACTCATTCTGTGACCCTTGGCTTACACTCTTCACCTGTGCGTTTCCCAGGGTATTGAGGTAAACTCCTTTATTTACCTGCCATAGGTAATTAGCTATACTTAGAGATTACTTGCAAAACGGCTAATGTTGTGGGACCTAAAGTGTTATAGACTAAGTGTCACAAATTTGGAAACATAAATAGATGTTCATAATAAGTAGTTTTCCAAGGCTTAAACTTCTACTGGAGAAAGAATCCAAATGTAGAAATTAGGCAAACAAAATACAAAGAGCAGGTTTGACCAGTCACCTTTATTTCCCTCATTTTATAAATGTGTCTGCTGAAGCCTGGACAGTTGAACAGCCTGCCCAAAGGCAGCACAGCTCTGCAGTGCCTAAATCAGCACCATCCAATAGAAATATAGTATGGGCCACAAATGTGAACCACATGTATAATTTTTAATTTTCTAGTAAACAAAGTAAAAAGAAGTAGGTAAAATTAACTTCAATAATACATTTTATTTAACTTATTTTCAAAATATTATCATTTTGACATGTAGTCAAGTTTTTAAAAACTATTAATGAGCTCTTTTGCTCTTTTTTTCATACTAAATCTTCAAAATATGTGCATATTTTACACTTATGGCAGATCTCAATTTAGACTAGCCACATATCAAGTGCTCAAATAGCCCCTAAAAAAAACTGTGAAGTCTATAACATTAGATATCATGCTACCAAAATTTATTGCCCTACTTACAGACCACGGTCTAATCTGTATCACAGGTTAGAGGTTGGAATCCAACTGAAAGTCAACAAGACCCTGGCAGCAAGAAAGGAGGAACTGAGGGGAAGACTTCCAAAGAATGAGAAAGAGGCAGAGCAGTGTGGGTCTCAGAGAAGAAACTATTTCAGTAGCTAATAAAAATGTTTATGTGTGTGTATGTATCTGTGTGTGTCTGTGTGTCTGTGTGTTTAGAAAAGGAAAAGAATGTCTTGGAACATTTTTAATCATCCTAGGACCTCCTTTACCAAATACAGTGTAAATGCCAGAAAAGTGGCACAAATCAGGCTACTATGGGTTCCTGGAAAGATAAATTGAATACAGTACACTCAGGTTCTCCTCGCAGCTCTCTCTTTAAGGAGTTATTTGATTTAGATTGTAAAGTTGGCCTTCATTTGCAGAATTTAACCAATTTTTTAAGTTCTCTTAATGCTTAATATTATAAAACTTATTATAAATAGAAGCACAGCAATATCTTAGAAAAAGTAAAGCTTGTGAGAAAAAGGTGGGGCAACTAGCAGGAAAAAAATTAGACGTTGATAACACCCATCCCACATATTTCCAACCACATCGCCTCCTTCTAGAGAGCACTTTTTTCTGCCTCTGGCACCCAGCTAGATCTTGACAAAGTTTAGAACAAAATCCCTCTGCCCCCTCAATTCACATCCAGCCACACTTGCTATCACTAAAGAGATCCTGGAAATATAAAGGTAACACAACAAGGACAGACTGGGAGGCCAGGCTAGACAGGGAAGTCTATGCTACTATGGTAACAATGTACATGTTCCCACTGCCTCCTCTCACCCCCTTTCAGGTACTTCATGCCCAACCCTGTCTATTTACAGGATTGCTATTGTATCAGTCTGTTTCTACTGCTTATCACCAAATACCTGGAACTGGGTGATTTAGAAAGGAAATGAAATTTATGCTTACAGTTTTGGAGACTGGGAACTCTGAAGTCCAGGGAACACATCTGGCCAGGGTCTTGGTAGTGGCAACAATGACCCAGGGATCTCACATGGCAGAAAATGGTGGAGCAGAGAGAGAGACAGCTTCTGGTGTACTCTCCATTTAAAGCGCTCAGAACCATACCAGGACCACCATTATTAATGATTTACTGCAGCATGGTCCTACAATCTAATCACCTCTTCAAGGTGCCATCCTTCAATTACCATAATAGGATTTCCTGCCCTCAACAGTTACAGTGGGGATTAAGCCTCAGTGATGTTGTGGAGGAGGGTGGCTATCCAATCTACAGCAGCTATGATTATGAAACCACCATAAATTGGACATAAAATGTAAATATGAATTTTACTGTTGATAAAATTTCAAGTGTCAAAATCTCTTTGTCTATTGTCTACATCAAATTCAATAACCACTAACCAATCAGGATGACATCCACTTTTTGGTCATCATCATTACCTCCCAAGATAAGTTCACTCTCTCTGGTCCTTGGAGAGAAAAATTCTGCCTTAATCCTCAGGGTCCCCAAAATTGAACCTAAACCAATAGGACATCAGATAATATCTATAGTCTGAGAAGCCCAAAATGTCATGTGATTAAAATGTGCTGGGCCGGCCCCGCGGCGCACTCGGGAGAGTGCGGCACTGGGAGCGCAGCGACATGGGTTCGGATCCTGTATAGGACTGGCCAGTGCGCTCACTGGCTGAGCGCGGTGTGGGCGACACCACACCAAAGGGTTGCGATCCCCTTACTGGTCACGAAAAAGACAAAAAAAAAAAAAAAATGTGCTGCTGTTTGCTTGCTAGCGTGACATGAATTCCCCTTCCCTGAGGTGCTGCTGACTTGGTCCCCAACATCTCAACTGTTTTCAAATACACTGCATGTGCAGTAACAGGAACTGCAAAAGCTTTGAGGGAGCCTTGTAGTTTCATGAGATTTGTGGCCACAAAAGTTAAACATTTGATCTGGCAGGAACTCAAAGTCCAGGTGGACCCAGGTTTTTGAGCTAATTGTGTTTTTAAAATATATAGATTGGTCTTTAAAACCTGTATACAAATCGCAAATGAAACAGTGCTGTGAAGGGTGGTTAGGTTCCTTGGCTAACCTACGATGCCTAGGGTAGCTGGCACGCTATATGTTTATAATAAATGTGGTTGAAAAAAAACTGTATACAAATCGCAAATGAAACAGTGCTGTGAAGGGTGGTTAGGTTCCTTGGCTAACCTATGATGCCTAGGGTAGCTGGCACGCTATATGTTTATAATAAATGTGGTTGAAAAAAATTATATTGTTTTAGAAATTCTGTATAATGGTTCAGCTCTGCATATGCTCCTGCTTGCAATTTCTTTTTGGAATGTTGGAATGAACCTTCATCCATTCAAGCTCAGTGTATTAATTCAGTACAAACTATGATAAAGGATAGTGAAGTCTTTAATCTGATGGAGGAATGAGAAATATTTTTTATTTTGGAAATATCCAAAATTCTTCAGATTCAGATCTAATAAATGAATCAACCTGAATGATGTGGTTTGGGTTCAAGAAAAATGTGTAATCATCAGCAATATCAGTAATTTCCCTAGAAATTTACTTCAGAAGACAATACCAGAACAGGAATTCCAGAACTGAGCAAGTGCGTAATCATATTAAAGTTACTGTTAAGGAGACATGACATTTATTTGAATCCAGAAATCTGGTTATGCTTTTATGTTTTATTTCTTATATTCACATCTCATCTACTACAAGAATATCTAAACAAGTTATTTAAACATCTACATTTGAAAGACTCAGTAAGATAATATTAGTTCCATGGCCTAGAACATCAAGTCGCCCAACCAGCTTCCTCACACTCAGTCAAAAGATGAGGTTCACCTTGTAAGTTAACTCTCTGTTTCTAACTCCATGAATCTCTTTCTTAACAAAGAAAGAAATTAGGAAATGTCTTCAAAGATAGGTTGCTTAGGAGTGCGACTGTGCCCAACCACATACACTTAGGTATACTAACTAATCCTATTAAAGGAAAAGGAGAGGGACTAAAATACTCTGACCTGTCCCCATAAAAAAAAACTAAGTACAGATGCTCTTCAATATACAATGGGGTTACTCCCAATAAACCCATCATAAATTGAAAATGTCGTCTCAAAAACGCACTTAATACACCTAACCCACCAAACATCATAGTTTAGCCTAGCCTACCTTAAAACCAACTAACCCAAAGCCCACTTCATAATAAAGTGTTAAATATCTCATGTAATGTGTTGAATACTGTATGCTGAAAGTAAAAAACAAAATGCTTGTGTGAGTACTCAAAGTATGGCTTCTGCTGAATGTGTATTACTTTTATACCTTTGTAAAGCCTAAAAATCATAAATTGAACCACTGTAAGTCAGGGACTGTCTGTATACTTTTCTGTGATTAGTTTATAATTACAGAAGGAAAAAAAATGCTCTAACTCAAAACACAAAATATAGACATTGTTTTTGTTATGTTTTATTCCTATTGGTAAGAGTCAAGAGGTGAATAGAATAATCAATATTTTCAAATTTTAAGGATTTCATTTACTGAAGCTTTCTCCTTGGGTGATGATTATTCCAATATCAAAGAGATAATATTTAACTTTCACCCCCCTCCCTTGGATTCAGGTAAGGACAACCACCATTCACATAATCATTTTTCCAGGATGAAGATGCTTCTTATATTTCTAATTACCAAAGGTCCTTCTCTGAGAAGCAACTCCTGCCCATGTGCATGAATCCTAGGCAAACAGGTACAACAGACCTTGGCTTATTTAATCATTATGGTTAGATTTGCAAATGTGGCTTAAAAGTGAAGATAAGAATAGCCCAAGTGAGGGATTCCTCCAGCCAAAGAAGTAGCAATAAAGATAAAACTGACAGCTTTCTATGTCTTCTAACTCCAAAAATGAAAAGATGGAGCTTGCCATTGCAAATTCAGTGCCTCAACCAGAATAGTTGGAGACTTCCATACCCATTTCAGTAATGGATTGAACAAATAGGCAAAAGATCAACAAGGAAATGGAAGACTTTAACACTATAAACCAACAAGACATAAGAGATATCTATAAAACACTCTGCTAAACTTGCAGAATACATATTCTTTTAAAGATCACATGGAACACTCTTCAGGATAGAACATATGGTAGGCAAACCTTGCTACATTTTAAAAGATTAAAATCAAACAAAGCATGTGCTTCAACCACAGTGGAATAAAATTAGAAGTCAATAACAAAGGAATTTGGGAAATCTAACTTCTCATAAAAATGTGAAAATTAAACAACAAGCTTCTCAACAAAGAATGGGTCAGAAAAATCAAAAGGGAAATTAGAAAAATAGTTTGAGATGAATAAAAGTGAAGACACAACATACCAAAACATGTGAAATTCAGCTAAAGAAGTTTTTAGAGGGAAATCTATAGTTGTAAATTCCTGTATTAAAAAAAAAGAAAAAGGGATGTGAAAATCAACTACATTGCATATTGAAAAGTTAAAATTAAAAAAGAGAGAGAAAAGAAAGATCTTAAATCAATAATCTAACCTTCAGTCAACATTAAGACATTGGGAAGAGAAAAGCAAACTAAACCTAAAGCAAGAAGTAAAAAAATTCCTAGGATTTGCATGGAAATAAATGAAATAGAGAATTAAAAAATAGAGGTAAACAATGATACTTAAAGCTGTTACTTTGAAAATCAACAAAATTGACAAACCTTTAACTAAATTGACCAACAAAAAAAGAAAAAATACTCAAATTATTAGAATCAGAAATAGGTGACATTACTAACAACCTTATAGAAATAAAAAGGATAATGAAGGAATACTGTAAACAATTTATCAGTATGCTGACAAATTAGATAACCTAAACAAAATAGGCAAGTTCCTAGGAAAACACAAACTACCAAAACTTACTAAAGAAGAAACACGCAATCTTAATAGAGCTATAACAAGCAGAGTCTAAATTTGTAATCAAAAACTATCTGCAAAGAAAAATCTCAGGCTCAGATGGCTTACCCTGTTCTGCCAAACATTTACTAATAAATTAACACCAATTCTTTATAAACTCTTCAAAAAATAGATAGGAAGGGAACACTTCCCAACTCTTTTTATGAGGATCGTATAACCCTGATACCAAAACCAGACAAAGACGTCATAAAGAAAGAAAATTACAGACTAATATTTCTTATAAGTATGGATGCAAATACCCCCAACAAAATAGCAAACTGAATTCAGTAACATGATTATGTCATGGCCAAGTGAGATTTATCCCAGGAATCCAAGGGTGATTTAACATCTGAAAAATCAAGTAACATAAATATACCATATCAATATAATAAAACTAGGGAAAAAATCCACTAGATATTTTCAATAGATGCAGTAAAAGCATTTGGCAAATCCAACACCCTTTAATGGTACAACACCCCACCAGCTAGCAATATGAGAGGACCTGATAAAGGTTGTTGATGAAAAAATCCACAGCTAACATCATATTAATGATGAAAAACTGGATGCTTCCCCCCTGAGATCAAGAAACAAGACAGGGATATTATCCAGAAAGTACAAAGATAACTCACAGAATGGAAGAAAAATTTCAAAAATCAAATATAAGAGATTTGTATTTATAATATGTAAAGAACTCTTTTAACTTTCTAATAAAAAGACAAATAACCCAATTTTAAAATGGGTATAGGATCTGAATAGGTATACCTCCAAAGAAGTTATATAAATGGCCAATAAGTACATGAAAAATCATCAACATCATTAGTTACCAGGGAAGTGTGAACACAATCACAATGAGACACCACTTCACACCTACTAGGATGGCTAGAATTAAAACGTTTGATAAAACAAGTGTTGGCAAAGGTATGGAGGAATCAGAACCCTTATAGATGCATGAGAATGTGGGAATGTAAATTGGAATGTAAATTTTCAAACTGAAAAACAGTTTGGGAGTTCCTCAAATAGTTATACATAGAGTTACCACATCCAGAATTTCACCCCTAGGGATGTAACCCAAGAGAAATGAAAGCATATGTATACACAAAAACTTATACATGAATGTTTATGAAAGCATTATTCTTAGTAGCCAAAATGTGGAAACTACTCAGATGTTCATCAACTGACGAACGGATAAACAAATACCCATATGGTATATCCATACAATGGAATTTTTTTTTTTTTAACATCTGGCCAGCTCATACAATGGAATATTATTCGGCCATAAAAAGGAATGATGCATTAATACATGCTACAACATGAATGAACCTTTAAAACATTCTAAGTAAAAAGAAGCCAATCACGAAAGACCATATATTAATATCCCTTTTATATAAAGTGTCCAGAATAAATAAATATAGAGATGAAAAGCAGATTAATGGTTACTTAGGCCTGAGAGTATGGGAGGATAGGAGGAGAGGGAGGTGACAGCTGAAAGATGCAAGGGTTTCTTTTTGAGGTGATGAAAATGTGTCAAAATTGACTGCAGTGATGGTTGCACATATCTGTGAATATACTAAAAACCTTTGAATTGCACATCTTAAATTGTTACTTTAAATGATAATAAAAACTTTTTAAGAAAACTTCAATACCAAACAAACATTAGAAACCTACCCAGTTCTTTGCTACCCATGAAAGCTTCTCTCTTCAACTTTCCCTCCTAGTCTCTCAATTCACAGTATGTGGGAAATTTTGAAGTTAGCATTAGCAGATAGCCTAGATTACAGTGAACAATAGAGCCCACTACTTTTTCTACAAGCATGCTAACTTAATCCTTTATCTTGATTGCCAATCTGTGAGAGTTGAGTTTGGCTCACAAAAGGAAATTAAGCCTTGTGCTGAATTGATATGAATGTATAAATTAAAAAGTAGAGTAAAAAGATAAGGGAGGAATTAATTTCCAAGATTTTCATGACTATCAAACGAAGAAAGCAGACAGATCAATGGAAAGGAATGATAATGACTTAGAGATAAAAATCTAGGTTAGACCCGCAAGGACACTTAGACACCTAATCCATCCTCTTTCTTTTACACATGAGAAAACTGAAGCCCTGAGAAATCGAGGGTCTGATTCAATATCATGCTCCTAATTGCTGACCTATCATGACAGGGAGGTAGCAGGATGGGAGGGAGGGAAGAGAGTGGAAGGGAGGAGAGAAGTTCCCAGTGCTAAAACTGGGCAAACCAGAACACGTTGGATGTCCTATGTTGAAAGTGCCAATCAGTGTCAGTGTACCTCCTAATTCCTAACCCGCTGCCCTTTCTTCAAGGTCATGTTCCCTCACACAGAAGACTCTCTACTTTGAAAGAACTTCTGAGCCCACTTTCCAATGACTGGCCTCTGGATGAGAATTTTCCAAAATCCAAATTAGATTGTGAGTTAAATTTATTATGAGAATAAATACTTATATTTTAAGACCCAGTATTATCTTTTGCCATAAATCAATAATTTTACCATGATACTTAATATAAACTGGACATCATATCACTTTTCTTCTCATTTAATAAATACTTATATTTTAAGACCCAGTATTATCTTTTGCCATAAATCAATAATTTTACCATTATACTTAATATAAACTGGACATCATATCACTTTTCTTCTCATTAATCACATTCATACCAGTGAGATTTAAGTTTTCATTTATTTGGAACAGACGTTTGCTACTGTGAAATGAGTATATGTTCTTAAGAGTCTTTGTTATCATGGAAATAATCCACACTAAAAACACAAATATGTAAACAAAACCTGTTTTGAGTGACTAGTCCACCCCCTTCCCTAGAGGCTGCTGCTAGTCTATCAGAGGTACAAATACATTGATAAGGAATGTCTCTGTGCTTTTCTTAACCAACCGCCCACCTAATGTCCACCTGGCCACCTTAGAGTCAAATCTACCAGGAAGAAAAATAAAGGCCCAAGGCCACATGGGGCATCTTTTTTTGTTTTGTTGGCATTTATTTATTTTTGATAGACAAACATTGTTTTTATTATGTTCAACATTTCGTTTTGGAAATATGTATACATTGTGGAATGACTAACTTGAGCTATTTAACATATGCATTATCTCATATAGTTATCCTTTTTTGTAGTAAGAATACTTAAAATCTACTCTCAGAAATTTTCAAGAATATAATACATCGTTATTGACTATAGTCACATTGTACAATAGATCTTTTGAACTTATTCCTCCTGTCTAACTCCTATCTAAATTTTGTATGCTTTGACTAACATCTCTCCAACCCCCTCTGCCAACCAGCCCCTGGTAACCACATTCTTCCTTTTATTACTATGCATTCAACTTTTTTAGATTCCACATATAAGTCAGATCATGCGATATTTGGCTTTCTGTGTCTGGCTTACTTCATTTAACATTTTGTCCTCCAAGTTCATCAGTGTCATCACAAATGACAGGATTTTCTTCTTTCTTAAAGATGAATAGTATCCTGTTGTGTATGCAATTGGCCCTTAAACAACACTGGTTTGAACTGCACAGGTCTAATTATTTTTCAACCAACCTCAGATGGAAAATAGGTATTTGCAGGATGCGGAATCTGCATACATGGTGGGCTGACTTTTCATATATAAGGGTTTTCACAGAGCCAACTGTGGGATTTGAGTATCTGCAGATTTTTGTATATGTGGGGTATCCTGAAACCAATCCCCTGTGGATACCTAGGGATGACTGTGCATACCACATTTTCTTTATTCCTTCACCTATTGATGGACACTTAGGTTGATACCTTCTCTTGGCTATTGCAAATAATGCTACAATGAACATGGGAGTGCAGCTGACTCTTCGACATACTGATCTCATTTCTTTTGGATATATACCTCGTAGTGGGACTGCTGGATCATGTCACTTGGAGCTTCTTAATATGAGGTCTATAATAGAGTCAGGAAATGTGGGGAGTCTACGCAGCACATGAAATAGTATGCCAAAATTTTCCTGTGTGCCTTTGGAATGGGGAGGAGCTATAGCCTTTATAATATTCTCAAAGTGACCCATGAACCCAAAATAGTTAAGAAATTCAGCCATAAGTCTTTCATAGAACAATATTATTCATACTATTTGCGCAGGATATAAAAGAGTACGTGACTAAGTCTAACTCCATGGGAGAAATTGATTAATCCTTGATTAGCTGACCAAAGACCATATAAAGATAAATATACTGAGTAAGAAAATGGATTGGAGGCCGGCCCGTGGCTCACTTGGTAGAGTGCGGTGCTGATAACACCAAGGCCACGGGTTCGGATCCTATATAGGGATGGCCGGTTTGCTCACTGGCTGAGTGTGGTGCTGACAACACCAAGCCAAGGATTGAGATCCCCTTACCGGTCATCTTTTAAAAAAAAGAAAGAAAGAAAATGGATTGGAATAAAAGTACTTAGGGAGGAACGGGAACAAAACAGAAGCTTAAATCATTTCTAATACGTAAGGGAGAAAATTAAAGTGAAGGGCAATAGATGTAGTTACTGTTAAGGAATCTGTCTACCTTAAGTGATTGAAAGAGTTGGGAGCATTGTGAAATCTAATTATGAAAAACACAAATGTCCCAAAGCATAGTGAAAAACTGTAAACACCTGACAGGTTTCCTCTAAGAAACCATGGTAAATAATTTCTCTTTATCACTTGCAACATTTTATAATCTCTCACTCTTGAAAACTACATTGCAATACTGAAATAAAACAGCTTCCCTTTCCAACAATACTGAGAAGGCAAATTGGAAAGTTTTCAATCTCATAAGCAATTAAAGCAAGCAATAATGTTTTATTCCCAAACCAATCTTTGCATGATTGTGCCCAGAGATGAGAGTAGAAAGAAAGATGATCAAGTTGTCTTTTACACTTTAATTTTCTGACTGACTGGTATTAAAAAGAATGAGTCAACCATATTTTCAAGTTCCCTTGTGTTCTCAATCTTCTAAATACAAACTGAATATTTGAGTTACAACACAGTCAATGCAGTGATAAATACTAATCATATTCAAGTAACTGATACAGGAATGAAGTACTATTGCTATAAATTTAACACTAAAACTTGTCATTCTTGCAATAAAAGAGAGAAAACACTGTTTTTTTTCAATCAAGTGTGATCTTGTAATAGCAAATTTTTGAATATTTTGCAAACCAGACTGAATTTTTGTTCCAAGGCCTTCCTTCTGCTGTATTTCTTCATTTTATGCTTACTTTCATAGGTCAGTGGTTTCAATTAAAGGTTTTTTCAGCATGCATTTCCTAAAATGTACACATGCTCAGTATATTACCAATGATTGCATGAATATGTTTATTACACTTGCCTAGCAAGCTAATTTTAAGGCTTTCTACCAATATTTTATAGGAAAATATCATAATTATTCTAAATCTTGGCCCTTCTAAAAGAGAGTTATGTTCATTAGGTGCAATATTGATATAAATATAATTTTCTAGTGTGATGAAATTCCATCTTTTGAATAATTTATGTCTAGTCTAATTCCACGTATATCCAGGCATTTAACATTATTCAATAAGACTATAGTGATGCTGGCTTATTGGTATTCAAACATTTTTTAGGCAGATGTGTTGCCATGCTAGTTGTTGGATAATTTCAATGAGAACATTATTATAAAAGGAAAATCTAGAGGAAAAAACTCGATTCCATTTAATTAACCATTACTGGGATATTTCTATGTCTTGAATAGTATGTTAAATGCTATCAAGTTTATAAAAGCAATATACAATATTTTATCTCCTCTGTAGGAGCTTGGAAATGGAGAACTAACACAGGGAACAGTTGGAAAACAACATAAGCCAGTAAATGATAAAATGCAAATGTGAGAAGAAAACAATAACTGCTGGAGAATTCAGAGCAGAGAGAGAGACCTCTGTGAGTAAAAGAAGTTGAAAGATTCAAGGCAGAGGTCAGACCAGAGCTGTCTTTTGAAAAATAAAAAATGATTTAAAAATCTAGAACACACAACCCAGACAAGGAATTGGTATTAGTAAAACCAGGCATGGGCCTAGTGCCTGGGGGAGGATGATGAAATCAACTGGAAGAAATGGGCTTTATTCCAGCAAAAAAGAGTACCGAGTTACAGGGCAATAGGTACCACAGCACTATAATGGGAATAGCTCTCAAGAATATAAGATAAAACCAAATAAATATAACTTGAAAGAAACTTCAATTCTTAGCAGGTAAGGTGTCATAAAACACCCTAAAACACCCCTTTGTTTAAAACCATGAAACCTCATTGTGGAAATTCCATTTTACAGCAGGTCATTAGTTTTGAATCAGGAGTAAGGCAAGACAGGAAGGAGTACCACAATTACTCACAGTTTTTTCATATACCTGTGTTTATCTATGGTGTTTAAAAACTCCTTTTCAGGCCATGTGCCATAATCTTCGGAGGGGAATACAGTATGTCCAATTGGAAGAAACTCCACACACCCCCTACTTAGATTTACTTAGATTAAAACCATAGCAGAAGGACTTTGGAAGATCACATAATGGCATCTTTAATCAATACCACACTGCAGGACCAGTGTATTTTCTTATTCCAATGTGCCTGACATTTAAACATTTAAATGCACAGAGTAGCTCTCCTCCCCACATCCTGATGTTCTCACCAAACACATGGCTTGGGTTTTATTTCAAGTTTCTGCAGAAAGACCAAACATCTCAACCAGAAGCAAACAATTGAAGCTAAGCAATGTGACACATGGGAACATAATAAAATCAGCTGTTATTAAAAAAAAAAAAGACAGAGACACCACAGGTTTATAGACTATGTTAACCTTCTATGACATAAATTCTTGCATCATCTCTTGGCACAACTGTATTTCTCTAAAGACTTAGTAAATGGAAGGAAAATTTTATTTCTCGATTAAAAGGCCATCAGATAGAAATAGACAAAATAGATGAGCTCTTATTACTATTTATCTGGTAACTGGATATGTCATTAACTGTAAGTCTTAGTAAAGCATTCAGGGCTTTTGTCTTTATCTTCTGTTTATTTTTACAAAGCTTAGAATCTTCTGGGTTGAAGGGTATTTACAAATGCAGAAAAAATACATAATCAAAATATGGCACATACTGTGGATACCCAGAAAGCATCACATGTTGATTTGGGGACCACAGCATAACCAATTAATGGGCCTGCTAGTTATTAGAAACCAAGGAAACAGGACTGCTATGGCTTGAATGTCTGTCCAAAACTTATGTTGAAATTTTATTGCTGTTGTAACAATATTGAAAGGTAGAAGCTTTTAAGAAATGATTAGGCCATGGGCCAATTAATGGGCCTGCTAGTTATTAGAAACCAAGGAAACAGGACTGCTATGGCTTGAATGTTTGTCCAAAACTTATGTTGAAATTTTATTGCTGTTGTAACAATATTGAAAGGTAGAAGCTTTTAAGAAATGATTAGGCCATGGACTCTACCCTCATGAATGAATTAATACCATTATTGAGAGAGTGAGTTAGTTATCATAAGAATGACTTTGTTATAAAAGCAAGCTTTCTGTCACACACTCTGCCTTGCCTTTCCACCACGTTATGACACAGTAAGAAGGTCCCCACCAGATGCTGAGCAGATGCCAGAACCATGCTCCTAAACTTCCCAGCCTTCGGAACCATGAAGCAAGAAAATCTCTTTTCTTTGTAAATTACCCAGTCTGTGGCATTCTGTTGTAGCAGCAGAAAACAAAGACAAGGACCACCTTCATTTTTTTAAGGTGGCCTGGAAAGGAAGATTCCATTAGAAAAGAGAAAACAGTGGAGAAATTTTGAACAAGTACTTCATTTCCTTGATTCTAAGATACATTTTGCCCATTTTAATGTTTCTGAAATTAAGATACCTCTTTCATGGGGTATGTGCATTTGATATAGAAACTTTTCCCCTGAAGATGTTATTAAATTGATAATACATTTTAAAATTTATAGCATCTTACAATCAAGTACATTGGTAAAATGTAAGAGTATAAAAAAGAGGATTTGTGCAGGGATTTGTGAATACACAGGTGAGTCCATAGTCAGGTTTTTGAGCACACCCTGTGGCTTCCTTCCCACCTCCACCCTTCAACTACAAGCTTAATTAATGTGACTATAATAAAGCATTCCTGACAATGCCTGAACACAGCCATGTGTTTATGATGAATCCCATCTCACATAAGGAGGTGGGTACATAGAACCTACAAAGGATGTGAACAATGCTCAGCATTGAAAGGCCAGTGGCACAATGTGAGTGAGAAATTACCTTTGCCACACCCACCTCCCATTCATGTGATCGACTATCTATCCACCTTATGACAAAAATGTAGACCTTTTTCCTTCTTATTTCAGTCAAGATAGATTCATAGAAGCAAACATTGGGTCAGCTGCTGATATTATATTGGAGAACAAAATGCTACATGAGAGAAGAAGCAGATTCAGAGAGCAAAAGAAAGTATCAGAGTACAAGAATCTGGGTTTTAACCCTGGCTTCTTCACCGGGGTTTATATAACTGATTTAACCTTTCCCTGACTTCTTTTGATTATCTCTAGCTAATAATATTGACAGAGAATAATAAAACACTGACTCACTTCTCAGGAATGTTTTAACCAGTCATGAGTAATATTTTCAAGGCTTTTTACTGTTATTACTAAAGTTTGGGATTTTGAAATCAAAATAGCTTAATTTTCTTTAAGCTATTTCTCCTACAAAAGCATGATGCTCTTGTGTTTAATAGACAGCTTTATCAGAGACCAAAGCTGAATTTGAGATGATGGAAGGAAGAAGAATAAAGTATATAGAAAAGGAAATAGTTGCAGAAGCCAAGATGGAAAGCTCAAATATAAATGAGATCTTGTCAACCATGAGCTACTTCAAGCAGTAAGCTTCTTTTCAAGTACAAAGCTTCCTTATACAACCCCGCATAGCCCCCTGAATTTGAGTGATGGTAGAGTTCACAGTAGCTGGCTAGATCTAGAAAAATAGGACTTTTATCTGTGAAAATATGCCAAGAACTCTTTTTGAGAAGCTTAAAGTGAAGGACAAATAGCTACAAACAGCAAACATCTACCTTGTGACCACTTTGAAGCCATTAATATAAATATAGATCCTTTCCCTGGGGAAAAATGTGGGAAGCAATCATGATTAGTTGGGCTTCATAAAAGGAAAAAGCCCTGTGTAAATGAAGTAGTTACCAGTAGATCAATATCAGGCTCAATCACGGAAACACTGCTGTATTCAAATGGGAGAGATCCTGACAAAATCAACCTTACTTGAGGTGAAGGAGAAAGGTCATGGCACACAAAAAGGCTCTTGCTTCTTAATTACCAATGTTTCCAGGGGCACCTGTGTTCTAGTTAGCATTACTTACCTGGCATTGGTAAAGTACCCTGTTGGGTGGATGACAATTTACTAAAAGGCTCCCTACCCACTATGATATGAAATTATACTTTATTGCTTGATGCACCTTCATGGTCTTCCTGCAGCATTTCCTTCAACCTTGCACAACTCTCCTCTCAATAATATTTCTACAAAAGTCAAAAACACATTGTGCAGTATAGGCACATATTGACACAAGACACTGTACCCCTCAAAAGTAAATATTAACACAATTGAAAAAAAAAGTCAAAAATATCTTCTTGCTCTAACTCTGATCTTTCTCTGTCTCTCCATCTCTTTTAGCACATATTGACACAAGACACTGTACCCCTCAAAAGTAAATATTAACACAATTGAAAAAAAAGTCAAAAATATCTTCTTGCTCTAACTCTGATCTTTCTCTGTCTCTCCATCTCTTTTATCTCCCTCTTTCTCTCACACACATGCATGCACAGACACATAAACACATGTGCATACACATACAAACAAACACACTTACTCTTGCCTTCTCACATTTGATGCTTAATTAATTTGGTAGATTCATCCAATAGTGTTTTTTAAAAAATAAATAAAGGAAATTCTTTCTGTATTTTGTCAGAAAATAATTCAAAAATGTTGAAAAACTCATTAAAGGGATTAAGATGTTACACTAGTAACTATTCACTTAATACAAAAGAAAGCAGTAAAATAAGAACAGAGGACAAAAATAAATAAAAACATGAGACAGAGAAAACAAAAATTAAAATAGCAGATGTTAATCCAATTACATTAATATTAAATATGAAGAAACTAAGCAATTCAATCAAAGTCAAAGATTATCAGACTATATAAACAACAAAATCCAACTATATGCTATCTACAGGAGACACACTGTAGATTCAGAGACACAAAATAAAAGGATGAAGATATATATATCATGCAAACAGCAAATACAAGAAGGCTAGAGAAGTTATATTAATATCATCCTAAATAGACTTTAAAACAAAAACAAAAGTTACTAGAGATTAAGACAAATGTTTTATTATGATAAAATGGCCAGGGCCAGCCCGGTGGCGCACTGGATAGTGCGCCGCTTGGGAAGCGCGGCGGCGCTCCCGCCCGAGGGTTCGGATCCCACGTACAGACTGGTTCCCGCTCACTGGCTGAGCGAGGCGCGGGGACAACACCGAGGGTTGCGATCCCGTTGCCGGTCCCGGTCCGGTGCGGGGGCAACACTGAGGGTTGCAATCTGTTGCCAGACATGGAAAAAGACAAAAAGACCAAAAAAAAAAAAATGGCCAATCTGTTGAAAAATTATAACAATTATGAACATATATACATTTAATAGCAGAGCCCGAAAATACATAAAGCAAAAACTGACAGAAGTGAAGGTGGAAATAGATGACTCAACAATAACAGTTGTTATTCTTTCTAGAAGAGTAGAAAAACTAGAGAGAAGATCAAGAAGTAATTAGAAGAACTGAAGAACACTGTAAAAAACTAGACCTAACAGACATCTATAGAATGCTCTAACAACTGCAAAATACACATTCTTTCAAAGCACACACAAAGATTTTTCCAGGATCTACCATATGGTAGATGATAAAATAATCTCCAATAAAACTCAAAGGATTTAAATCCTGGAAAGTGTGTACACCAATCATAATGAAATGTAATTAGAAATCAACATAGAAAGAAATTTGGGACATCTGCAAAAACATCAAATCACAGAGAAATTTAAAAATCTTTGAGATGAATGAAAATAAAAACATAACATATCAAAACTTATGGGATGCAGCTAAAGCAATCCTTGGAGGAAATGTATAGGTGGAAATTCCTATATTAAAAAAGAAGGAAGCTCTCAAATCAGTAACCCAGACTTCATCTTAAGACATTAAAAAAAGAACAAGTTAAGCCAAAGCAAGCAGAAGGAAGGAAATAATATTACACTGGAAATTAATAAAATAGAAATCAGAAAAGGAAAAGATAAAAATCAATAAAACCAAAAGTTAATTACCTGAAAAGTTTTTTTAAAAATTAGCAAGCTTTTAGCTATCCTGACCAACAAAAATGCCTAAGACTCAAATTACTAAATGAGGAATGAAAGACAAGACATCATTACCAGTCTCACAAAATTCAATATTATAAAGAAATACTGTGAACTCATGCCAACAAATTAAATAACTTAAATAAAATGAACAAATATTTAGAAAGACACAGAGTACTAAACTTGTCTCAAGAAGAAATAGTAATTCTAAATAGACCTATAAAAAGTAAACATATTGCATTAATAATTTTTAAACATACAAAGAAACACCTAGACACAGATGGAGTCACTAGTGAATTCTACTAAATATTTAAAGAAGAATTAATACCAAATTTATATAATCTCTTCCAAAAAAAAAAAAAAGGAGGAAACACTTCCCAACTAATTCTATAAGGCCAGTATTATTGTGATAGGAAAATCAGACAAAAACATCACAAGAAAATAAAACCACAGGCCAATATATTCTTTGTATATGAACTCAGAAACCTTCAACAAAATGCTATCATACCAAATCCAGCAACATATAAAAAAGATTATACACCATGACCAAGAGGGATTTATTTCAAGAATGCAAGTTTGATTTAACATTCAAAAATCAATTAATGTAATACCTCACATCAATAAAATAAAGGACAAAAATCACATGATCATCTTAATAGATACAGAAAAAGCATATGACAAAATCTAACACTTTCCCTGATTTAAAAACAAACAAACAAATAAAACCATTCAACAAACAGAAGGACCTTTTTCAACCTGATAAAAGGCATCTATAAAAAACAACAACAACAACAAAACCACACACAGACAGCTAACATCATACTTAAATGTGAAAAACTGAATGCTTTTCCCCTAAGATCAGAAACAAGAGAAAACCAGACACTCTGTGATCTCTGTCAAAATCCCAGCTTGTTTTTTGCAGAAGGTAACAAGCATTTGATCAAATTCATATAGAAATGTAAGGGACTCAGATTAGCTAAGACAATATTGAAAAAGAAGAATAAAATAGGAAAAATCCCACTTCCTGATTTCAAAACTTACTA
>NW_007731679.1:92799-95750 GCF_000696425.1 Galeopterus variegatus
TAACAAGCATTTGATCAAATTCATATAGAAATGTAAGGGACTCAGATTAGCTAAGACAATATTGAAAAAGAAGAATAAAATAGGAAAAATCCCACTTCCTGATTTCAAAACTTACTACAAAGCTACAATAATTAAAACAGCATGGTACTGGCATAAGGATGGACATATAGATCAGTGAAATAAAATTATAAAATAAAATAAAATAATTCAGAATAAAATGATTTATTAAATTCAATAAATCCTCACATTTATGGTCAATTGATTTTCAACAAGATGTCAAGACAATTCAAGGAGAAAAAAAAGTCTTTTCAGCAAACGTTTTTGGATATTCACAAATAAAAGAATGAAAGCCCTTTCCTTATATCATACACAAAAATTAACTTTAATTCATAGTAGACCTAAATGTAAGAGCTAAAACTATAAAAACCTTAGAAGAAAACATAGTAGTAAATCTTAGTGACCATGGGTTTAGGCAAAGCTTTCTTAGACACAATACCAAAAGCATAAATGACTAAAGAAAAAAAAAAAATAGATAAACTGACTTAATCAAAATTAAAACAAACTTCATGGGAGTCTTCCAAATTTTCCTACATGACTATAGGGAAAATCTATTATAGAGGCCTTTCTGGCAACTTTCCAAAAAATTATGTTTTCTAGATTTTGTGATATTTGTGGTATATGTCAGCTTTTTAAAGTTTGTACTTCATTTTTATTTATCTTCTTATTCTAAATAAATATTTATCTTCTCGCTTAAACTAAAAACATTTATACTTTGAAAGACACCTTCAAGAAAGTAAAAGGACAATCGACAGAACGAGGGAAATTTTGCAAATTATGTATCTAATAAAGGACTCATATCTAGAATATATGAATAACTCTTACTACTCAATGAGAAAAAAAATCAAATAACCCAGTTAAAAAATTGGCAAAGGATTTGAATAGATATTTCTCCAAAGAAAATATAGAAATGGTAAATAAACACATGAAAAGATGCTTGACACTGTTAGTAATTAGGGAAATGCAAATCAAAATCACAAAGGTGCACCACTTCATATCCACTAGGTTTACAACAGCATTATTTATAATAGCCAAAAGGTGGAAATAACCCAAATATGCATGAATTGATCAATGGATTAAAAAAAAGTGGTATATCCTTAAAATGAAGTACTATCTGGCAATAAAAAGCAACAAAAATACTGACCCATGCTACAACACTGATAAACCTTAAAAATATTATGCTAAGTAAAAGAAACCAGACACAAAAAAAAAGCCGCATATTTTATTTTTCTGTCTGAAATGTCCAGAATAGGAAAATCTACAGAAACAGATAGTAGAGTAGAGGTCGCCTAGTGCTGGAAGGTTTGGGGGGAAACGGGGTATGATTCCTAATGAGTATGGAATTTGTTTGGGAGAAGATTTAAGCATCTGAAAATGGATTACGGTGATGGTTTCGCAACTCTGCGAACATACTAAAAACCAGTGAGTTGTACTCTTTAAATGACTGACTTATATTGTGTGTGAATTATATCTCCATAAAGCTATGAGGGCTTTATCATGTCCAAATTGTTTGCCAATCTTTCAAGCCCCTCCTTGCTCCAGAATCTGATCTCACACCACCTCTTTCTCCTTTCAAAATTATTTCCAACTGTATCAGTTTTCTATGGCTGTGTAATGAACCACCCCCAAAGCCAGCAGCTTGGAACAACAAACATGCCTTCTCACACAATTTCTGTGGGTCAAGAATCCAGGAGTGTCTTCACTGGTTCCTCTGGCTCAGGCTCTCTGTGTCCACAAGGCTATGGTCATCTGAAAGTTTGACTCAGAAAAAACCTAAATCCAGGCTCACTCACATGGCTGCTGCAGTGCGTCAGGTCCTAGCTGGAGATCCTAGCTTAGATCCTAGTTGGCTGGAGATGTCAATTCCTTGCCAGGTGGCCTCACTGCAGGGTAGCTCATACTGTGTCAGCTAGCTTCCCTCAGAGGAAGTGATGGTAGGACAGAGTGAGCAAGAAGGAAGCCATGGTCTTTCTGTAAGCTAATCTTGGACATGGCATCCAATCAGTTTTGCTATATTCTATTCATTAGGTGCAGGTTACTAGATCCAGGCCACACACAGGGAGGGCATTGCACAGAGCATAATGACAGGAGGAGAGATCAATGGGACCATCGCAGAGGTTGCCTGCCACCTCACCTTATAACATCTGTTCCAGGCAATCTGGTTTCCTCACCATCTCCCAAGTGCATTTCTCTTGTTTCTGACCTTAACTCTTAACTCAATTCCTTTGCCTCACGCCTTACCAAAGGTAAGTCAGACCATTATTCAAGATGAGCTCAAATTCCATGTGTTCCATGAAACTTTCCCTGATTACACGTCATTCTCTGAACTCCTTCATGTTTTGTAATTACACTAATTAACCCCTTAATTATCTCCTACCTTACCTTATTATTCAAAGTATATCTCTTCTAACAGCACATGCTTCACCTGAGAGTTTGTAAAACGCAGAATCTCAGGCCCCTACTAAATAAGAAATAAAGTCTTTCCCAGACAAACAAAAGCTAAGGGAATTCATTAACACTAGACCTGCCTTATAAGAAATGCTAGAGAGTTCTTCAATTTGAAGAAGACTCTAAGAAGCAGCAGCAAGAAACTATTTGAAGTTACATAACTCATTAGTAAAGTAAGCTCTCAGACAACCTCAGAACACTCCAATATCATAATGGTGGTGAATAAAACACTTGCATCCTTAGTATGAAGACTAAAAAACAAGCCTAATAAAACACTAATATATACTGCAACGTATAAGACAAAGGTAACATTTAAAGATGTATCCTGAAACAACAAATTGTCAGAAAGTAGGGGAGAATGATGCCAAAGCCTAGAGTTGGCTTTGTTTTTTTCTTTTTTATTAGATATCAAAGTTAGGTTGTTGTTAGTCTAAAATAATTTGCTA
>NW_007731679.1:96230-106014 GCF_000696425.1 Galeopterus variegatus
GTTTTTTTCTTTTTTATTAGATATCAAAGTTAGGTTGTTGTTAGTCTAAAATAATTTGCTATAACTATAACATGTTTTTTGTAAGCCTCATGGTAACCATAACATAATGCATTTTCATTTCTTTGTCTGAAAAATGAGGGGACTACCATGGAATCTCTAATTTTCATTCCCTTTCTAAATATATATGAATCCAAAATAAAATCACAATGAGTATAATTTGATATTGTTTAATGATTAAGAAAACAGTTAGGAATCTTTCAGTGCCTATATGTCATCAATACGAACATCAGTAATAACTGCATTGTAGATGTGAGAAAATGTTGGTTAGTCCAGAATTGTCTAGCAAAAACCATGTAATTGTATGTCTAGTATTTGATTCTCCTTATAACTTAGGTCATGCCAAATGTTTACCAAATTGAAGAAATAAAGTCAGTTGTTAAAGAAGCTTAAAACCAATTTGGGGGTACAGAACAGGAGGCTAGCTAGAACACGTGAAATCTCTCCTTTTTTGCATTCTGGGAGTCACCCCCACACTCCCGAACTCTGCCTTGGAAAAGCAGCTTCAGGCTCTATAAGAATCAGATTAGAGACAAGGACTTTGCTTCAAAAAAAAAATTATTAATTTCTACCTGGGCTTCAGCATCTTCCCCTGTGAAGGGAAGAGTTGGATTTGTTATCTAAAGCAGCAGAACTAGGTTGAGTAAACAAAGGAGTGGACACAAAAACAGGCTGCTGTTTTCAAGCCACTCAATTGAATTTCTTCTTTCACCTGTAGGTAAATAAGTTCCAATCCCACCCACCGAGTTTAAACTGGCACTTCCCCTGAGGACCTGGACTGCAATTACATCTTATCTTTTGATCTTTAAATTTACTCTTCATGTTCAAGAACTCCACCTACTCTCCAGGAATAAAGGGGTGCACTTCTGCCACCACCCTGCCCTCTCACATTGCCCCTGCTTTAGCCTCTGTCCTCTCTTCTACAGCAGTAGAATCCTAATTTTCCAGCAGGGCTGTTCTTAAACATCAGTTTACTTTACCTACTTCTTGGGGTGGGGAGGGGGTAATTCTTTACTGTTAGAACAAGCCCTGGGTATGGAAAATTGGTCTTATGGTGGTAACGAAGCTGAATTGAACACTTCTGGGCAGGACAGTTCAGAGCTGGAGTTGCAGTCAAGGGGGCTGAGTTATGGCACCCTGCATGCCTCCACACTTACTTGTCTAAAATTCATCACAGCTCTTAACTTCCTGCAGGACTGCAGCAAGAAACAGAGTCCAGCTACCTACTTTTAAATTTATGAGAAGAAAAATAATGGTGGTGATGATGATAATAACAATAATAACACCAGTAATTGATGCTATTGGCTGCCTCTGAACAGAAGCATATTTTTGGTTTCTGTCCTCAGGCTCTAAAGTAGTTCACATGAGGCAAATTGGCCAAGTGTAATCAGCGTTTTGGCATTTTCACTTAATCTGTCTGCCCACTTCCCCATCTTGGCACTGGCCTGCACTTTGAAATGTATTGCTGTTCCTGTGCAAACTGGACAGCAAGAACAGTTACCAGACTTTGAGATCATTCAGGACAAGCGGGTTCTCAAAGATCTTTCTCCTGGAACTGTAAAGTCAAGAATAGCATGGGAGCACAAAATGCCTACAGAAGAAAACTCTTGTACCCTTCTGGCAGGTAAGTTCCGCCCACCTCCAAAAGCTGCTTTGGTAAAGCCATTCTGAAACTTTTGTCCTGGAACTGTAAAGTCAAGAATAGCATGGGAGCACAAAATGCCTACAGAAGAAAACTCTTGTACCCCTCTGGCAGGTAAGTTCCGCCCACCTCCAAAAGCTGCTTTGGTAAAGCCATTCTGAAACTTTTCCTTCTATCCAGCCAACCTCAGGTACCTGGACAGAAGTGGCAGAGCCAACAAAGAGAAAAGAGGTGCAGTAAGAATAGCAGTGGACCAAGGACAGGGACCAGGGTTCTAGTCCCAGTTCCACCACTAACTCTAATCTTGAGTGAGCCACGTCTGGGTGCTCAGCTTCCTCATCTGTGAAATGCAATAGTTGGATACCACAATTTCCAACTTGAACTTGCCTGATCATAAATACCTTGTAGGGCATTTGTTATAAATACAGATTTTCAGACTTCTCCCCAGAAGATGCTTCTTTCAGTAAGTCTAGCAATGAACTCCAGGTATCTGTATTTTAACAGGTGACTCAGGAAAATCTCCACATAGGCACATTGGCATGACATCTGAAAGCTCTTCCAGGTCTGCAGTTCTGCAGAAGCCGGTTAATTAATGGTCACTATTAAGCTTCCACTCCCTACAAAGCCCTGCTAGAGCCTCAAGATGATAAGAGTAATAGCTAATGTTTATATAGTGCTGGCCACTATTTTAAATGCTTTGCATATATAAACTATTTTAATCTTTACAATAACCCTCTGAGGCAGCTGCCATTATTATTCCCAATTTTAAAGATGCAGAAATAGATGCACAGAAATTAAATGATTTGCCAGAGGTGACCTGGCCAGTTAACAGGAAAGACTGGGACTCAAACCAAGGCTTCCAGGCCATAGATACTAGTCTGTCAACTACTCTGCGATATCAAGCTTCACCTCTCCTGCAGATGCTGAACAGTTCAGAACTCCCCAGCATTAGGCACTCAGTAGACAATAAGAAAAGCCCTTTAGCAACTAATAACACCTTAGCAACCATCCACACCATCTGGATCAGTCTAGGAGCCACTGTGGGGGTAACAAGGAGACCAAGAAGGCAAGGCCCTAGACTCTACCCTGCTCCACCCAGTAAACTGATTTTGTCTGTTTGATACATTGAAGTTCATACCAGATTCCATTTGACAAAAAAAAGATCTCGTGATTAAAAATGGGGTGTTAAAAATCATTGATCTAGGACACCTCTCTCACATAGATAAGAAAATTGATCCCACAGGATTAAGGAACTTCTCCAGAATCACTCAGTAAGTCCCTGGCAACTATTTCTAGGACTCCAGGTTACCAGATTCCTTTCTACAGAGCCAAAATGAACTTGTCAAGAAGATGAACTTGATAAAACCCATTAAAATTAACATACATTAATAAAGTAAATATCAGAGAATTGAAGATCAGATGAAAAACTCAGGACAGAAGCATTTGAAAGTTGACATTCACAGTGACGCCACATGGAAAGGAAGCTGACTCAAATCAATGACTGTGTCCACCCTGCAGTATCTGTGAAGTCAAGATTTGCAACTGTCTCCTCCGGCAGCTGGAGCATCACCAAAAATCAAGGGAAAAATACAACCAGTTTGTGCTGAAGTAGAGAAATGACTCTAGCTGGAATTAGAGGACCTGTATACGAACTCTAGCTTTGCCATCTACTACCTGGGTAATGACACTAGTGATTAGATAAGCCACTAAAATGAGGCCCTCATATGATCCCATACTGTACCTCAGTAAGTCCTGCACTGTGAAGGTGTACAATAAACATAACCATCTTTCAGATCAGGAGCTCCCACTCACAGCTTGGTTTTACTGGCTTGACCTGCCAATACAATTCTTATACCATGATGTTGAGAAGAGGGCTGATCAAATAAAGGGGGATCAGAACCCCCGGGAAATTTCCCTGTGTCCCCTTTCCTTGAACTTCCATGAGCATGATGATGATCATGAAGACATAATGAGGAAACTCTGCGGTGCTTGGGCAGCAGCAAGCCCAGAAGGTGAATTGCCAGATAGATGTTGGGACCGTTATCAGGAAATTTCCCTGTGTCCCCTTTCCTTGAACTTCCATGAGCATGATGATGATCATGAAGACATAATGAGGAAACTCTGCCGTGCTTGGGCAGCAGCAAGCCCAGAAGGTGAATTGCCAGATAGATGTTGGGACCGTTATCAGTATGATTGTGTGAATGACTCAGTTTTGCCATCCGGGCACCACCCAGAGATCACCAGAAGTTCGAAGTTAATGGACAACTGCAAGGAAGCCAGTGTTGCTGATACCAGCACGTTTCTTGCTGTCTTCTGCTACTGGTTAGCAGATGAGGAGGGATTTGTATGTAAGCTGCAAGGGCGATAGGAAAGACAGTGGAACATCAGAAAAGTGCCATCACCCAAGGAAGAGGCTTCATTGCAAATTATTACAATATGCGTCTTTTACCTGCACTAGACTGAGAGCTCCTAGAAGGAACAACTGAGAAAATTTGAAAATCCCTCCTCATCCATCCTGAATTCTCCTCATTCATTTTATTGGCAAATGGATCAGGTATATAAGTGTTTAAGGGAAATTGATGGAAGAAAATTTTAAAGTTGAAAAAATTCTTTCACGAACCTGAACTATTTCTGCCAACTGAGAAAAGCCCACTTTTATAAGTTTTCAGCTTGATCAAGCTCCAGATGAGTAATTACCACGTGCTGAGGGCTTACTAGGGGTGAGAGATGTACCTCATTTCTGATCCCCACAACTACCTCACAAGTTAGGTATTATCACACCCATTTTACAGACAAGGCAACACACATTGGGAGAGGTTGCTACTTGCCCAGTTGTCCCAAAGCTTGTAAGTGTCAAATTCAGATATGACTCCAGACCCTGCAGGCTGAAAAGGTCTCCAGTTTGCAGGACCAGGTTCAGATTCCTTCACTTGACCCCAAAGGGCCTTCAAGACCCAATTCCTTTGTAGGCTGGGCTCTCACCACGCCCCATATGTAGTCCTCGCTGCATAGTGCCCTGCAGTAACCTGAATGTGTCATGGTGTGACTCACCTCCTTGCCTTTCCACATGATATTCCTTCTGCCTGCAGTTCTATTCTTCCTTCTTGCTCTAGTTATATCCAGTCATTCTTCAGTACTCAGCTCACACCTCCTTCTCCGAGGAAGTCATCTGTGATATCTCTCAAGCTGATATAATTGCTGCTCTGTTTGACTCCCATGGCAACCTGGGCAAATCTCTATGTAATCACTTATTACATTTAACTACAATTTCTATATATTCTTATCTCCCTCACTAGGTGTAGACTAACCTGAGGGGAAGAAAAAATTCCATTTATCCTCTATGTAATCACTTATTACATTTAACTACAATTTCTGTATATTCTTATCTCCCTCACTAGGTGTAGACTAACCTGAGGGGAAGAAAAAATTCCATTTATGTTTTTTATTCTCAGGCTTAGCATAATACCAAATGAATAGGTGTTCAATAAATATTTGAGTAAATGAATGATTGAAAAATTGAATGAATGGATGAATTAACTTCCAGGACTAGTATATAGGCTTGATTTACTTAACCTTATGTGTTTATCCTAAAGTGTGTCCTTTTTCATTCACTGGAAACTCCTCAGCACAGGAACCTTTTTTGTCTTCCTTTTATAACCTCTGGAACCTCTTTGCCTATGCCACGGGATTCAATATCCTCTATTAACACTATCCCTATTTGAATCAAGAACAATGCTTTGTCGCTATAACACAACACATAAAATTGAGTTCTAATTGGCTAAAAATGTTGATGTATATAGAAAATAAAGTACTACAATGAAATGTAAGAGAATATACATTGTGTATGTTCATATACATATGTACATATATGTATATATTTTAATACAGAAATAGGAAAGGCCTTACTAAAGGCCTGTAGCTAGTGCTAAAAGTAGAAGACTGATACATTTTACTATATAAAAACATAAAACTTCTGTAGGGAAAAAATTTACCATGTACAATGTTCACACATAGCAAGATGAGGAAAATATATTTACTTATATGATGATAACAGCAAAAGGGGTAATATATTTGATATATGAAGAGCTCCTTCAAATCAGAGAAAAAAATCAATGTGTGTATACTCATACATATATTTATACAAACACACACACGTACACAGAAAACCACAANGGGAAATTTCCCTGTGTCCCCTTTCCTTGAACTTCCATGAGCATGATGATGATCATGAAGACATAATGAGGAAACTCTGCCGTGCTTGGGCAGCAGCAAGCCCAGAAGGTGAATTGCCAGATAGATGTTGGGACCGTTATCAGTATGATTGTGTGAATGACTCAGTTTTGCCATCCGGGCACCACCCAGAGATCACCAGAAGTTCGAAGTTAATGGACAACTGCAAGGAAGCCAGTGTTGCTGATACCAGCACGTTTCTTGCTGTCTTCTGCTACTGGTTAGCAGATGAGGAGGGATTTGTATGTAAGCTGCAAGGGCGATAGGAAAGACAGTGGAACATCAGAAAAGTGCCATCACCCAAGGAAGAGGCTTCATTGCAAATTATTACAATATGCGTCTTTTACCTGCACTAGACTGAGAGCTCCTAGAAGGAACAACTGAGAAAATTTGAAAATCCCTCCTCATCCATCCTGAATTCTCCTCATTCATTTTATTGGCAAATGGATCAGGTATATAAGTGTTTAAGGGAAATTGATGGAAGAAAATTTTAAAGTTGAAAAAATTCTTTCACGAACCTGAACTATTTCTGCCAACTGAGAAAAGCCCACTTTTATAAGTTTTCAGCTTGATCAAGCTCCAGATGAGTAATTACCACGTGCTGAGGGCTTACTAGGGGTGAGAGATGTACCTCATTTCTGATCCCCACAACTACCTCACAAGTTAGGTATTATCACACCCATTTTACAGACAAGGCAACACACATTGGGAGAGGTTGCTACTTGCCCAGTTGTCCCAAAGCTTGTAAGTGTCAAATTCAGATATGACTCCAGACCCTGCAGGCTGAAAAGGTCTCCAGTTTGCAGGACCAGGTTCAGATTCCTTCACTTGACCCCAAAGGGCCTTCAAGACCCAATTCCTTTGTAGGCTGGGCTCTCACCACGCCCCATATGTAGTCCTCGCTGCATAGTGCCCTGCAGTAACCTGAATGTGTCATGGTGTGACTCACCTCCTTGCCTTTCCACATGATATTCCTTCTGCCTGCAGTTCTATTCTTCCTTCTTGCTCTAGTTATATCCAGTCATTCTTCAGTACTCAGCTCACACCTCCTTCTCCGAGGAAGTCATCTGTGATATCTCTCAAGCTGATATAATTGCTGCTCTGTTTGACTCCCATGGCAACCTGGGCAAATCTCTATGTAATCACTTATTACATTTAACTACAATTTCTATATATTCTTATCTCCCTCACTAGGTGTAGACTAACCTGAGGGGAAGAAAAAATTCCATTTATGTTTTTTATTCTCAGGCTTAGCATAATACCAAATGAATAGGTGTTCAATAAATATTTGAGTAAATGAATGATTGAAAAATTGAATGAATGGATGAATTAACTTCCAGGACTAGTATATAGGCTTGATTTACTTAACCTTATGTGTTTATCCTAAAGTGTGTCCTTTTTCATTCACTGGAAACTCCTCAGCACAGGAACCTTTTTTGTCTTCCTTTTATAACCTCTGGAACCTCTTTGCCTATGCCACGGGATTCAATATCCTCTATTAACACTATCCCTATTTGAATCAAGAACAATGCTTTGTCGCTATAACACAACACATAAAATTGAGTTCTAATTGGCTAAAAATGTTGATGTATATAGAAAATAAAGTACTACAATGAAATGTAAGAGAATATACATTGTGTATGTTCATATACATATGTACATATATGTATATATTTTAATACAGAAATAGGAAAGGCCTTACTAAAGGCCTGTAGCTAGTGCTAAAAGTAGAAGACTGATACATTTTACTATATAAAAACATAAAACTTCTGTAGGGAAAAAATTTACCATGTACAATGTTCACACATAGCAAGATGAGGAAAATATATTTACTTATATGATGATAACAGCAAAAGGGGTAATATATTTGATATATGAAGAGCTCCTTCAAATCAGAGAAAAAAATCAATGTGTGTATACTCATACATATATTTATACAAACACACACACGTACACAGAAAACCACAAAGAGAGAATTTTCAAATAAGAAATGCAAATGACCAATACAACATGAAAGTGTCACAACAGCACTACTTGAATCAAAGAAATATAAATTTAAACATCAGTGACATATTTCTTACCCATTTGATAGGCAAAGATGAAACAGAAAGCATAGATGAAAATGCACTTATGCAGTTGGTGGTGATTTAAAGTATATTTTTGGACACAGGAAATATATCTTAAGATAAGTGTGTATACTTGAAACAGTTCTAGAAATTTATCATAAGAAATTATGAGACAATACTCAAGTGTTTGAACAAGGATGTTTATTGCCTCATTGTTTATATGATAACAAAAAAAAGAAAGAATAGAAACAGAAAACAATCCAATTTTTCATAGAGTGAATTATTTAAATTATATATAAATTACATATATCATGTAAAATTATCTGTAGATATACATCTCATATCCACACACTATAATACTGTGAAGACTTTAAAAGACTGCAGTAATTCTAAATAGGAGATCATGGAAAGATGTTCTCAGATGTTATTAAATTATTTATCTCAATAAACGCCCATGATAGGCAAAATTCCAACGTGTATTCCCTGTGCACTGACGTGCATGACCTGCCTAATCCCTGGGACTGTGAGTATGATTGACTTACTTCCAGGATTAGGTTATATTGTATGATACAATTGACTTCAAGAAACTATGGTTTATTCAGGTGTATAATCTGACCTAATCACATGAGCCCTCTAAATCTGGGTACAAATGTCCAAGATAGAGGAAGTCAGAGATTTGAAGCAAGAGAACGATTTGACACATTCTTGCTAGTTTGAAGATGTAGGGAGCCACAAGGCAAGGAATGTGGGTGGCCTCCAGCAGCTGCAAACATCCTGGTCCTCAGTTAGCAAATAAATGGAGACCTCATTCCTACAACCACAAGGAACTTAATTCTTTCAACAAACTGCATGAGCTTAAAGCAATTTTTTCCCCAGAGCCTCTAAATGAGAACTCAGCCTGTTTGATATCTTTATTTCATCCTTGTAATACCCTGAGCAGAGAACCCCATCATGCCATGCCAGATTTCTGACCCACAGAACTATGAGCTGATAAAAGGATATTGTTTTATGCTGCTAAGTTTGTGGTAATGTGATACACAGCAACAGAAAACTACTACAATACCAAGCAGGGTAAATTAGAAGAAATCCACATCTAGACACCACGAAACAGGAAAGATAAATGAAAGATTTTTTAAAGCAGCCAGAAAGCAAATATACATTACCTACAAAGAAATAAGAATTAAAGTGAGGGTTGACTTCTCAACAGCAGTAATGAAGGACAAAAGACTATGAAATAATATTTCCAAAGTTCTGAGACAAAATAACTCAACCTAAAATTATATAGCCAGCCAAGCCATCTTCCAAGAATGGAAGTAGAATAAAGATATTTTTAAGCAAACATAAAACTGAAAATTTTCCTCTAATGTTCAAAATTAGAGAATGTATTGCAGAAATAAAGGGGAAATGACTTGTTCTCATAAGTGGGAACACTTGAAAGAAAGAGAAACAACAACCACAAAAATACGTCAAACCTTCAGAAGGAGAGAACAGAACTGTGGTTCCTAGAGGTGGGAAAGTGGGGTGGAAGGGGGCTNCCAAGCCATCTTCCAAGAATGGAAGTAGAATAAAGATATTTTTAAGCAAACATAAAACTGAGAATTTTCCTCTAATGTTCAAAAATTAGAGAATGTATTTCAGAAATAAAGGGGAAATGACTTGTTCTCATAAGTGAGAACACTTGAAAGAAAGAAAGAAAGAGAAACAACAACCGCAAAAATACGTCAAACTTTCAGAAGGAGAGAACAGAACTGTGGTTCCTAGAGGTGGGAAAGTGGGGTGGAAGGGGGCT
>NW_007731679.1:107414-108861 GCF_000696425.1 Galeopterus variegatus
TTAATCCTTTCTTGAGAAATTCACCCAACTTCTCAAAAGTAAAGTAGTAACCACCAGCCCAGCCCAGAGAACTGGCATCATAAACCTACATGCCAACTCAGATTACATCTACCCTTCCATAAAGAATTAGTCATCTGTGTATGGATGATGATGGTTGCTTACATGGTTTTATCTCCCAACATTCATCAAAGCTGTGTGAATCTCTCTCAGGAAGTTCTAAAAGCCACTTGTGAACTCAGGCTTCTCAAGTTGGGGTGTGGGCGATAGCAGTGTCCTGGAGGAGTGGGCTCTGACACCGTAATGGATAATCTGGTTTTACAAACTGTTGAATCTAACAAAAGTGATTTTTTCCATGCAGACCCCTCAAACAACTATCACCTGTTCTCTTATCCAGAAACAAATAATCTTAAGTGAACAAAAATAACTGGTTAAAAAACGTTTAGTTTGGGCCGGCCCCATGGCGCACTCGGGAGAGTGCGGCACTGGGAGCGCAGCGATGTTCCTGCCATGGGTTCGGATCCTCTATAGGAATGGCCGGTGCACTCACTGGCTGAGCGCGGTGAGGGTGACACCACACCAAGGGTTGCGATACCCTTACCGGTCACGAAAAAAGACAAAAATATGTTTAGTTTACAGTTATATTCTCCACCTTAAAATTATGTCTATGGGAGATATTCCTCACCAATTCGTAATCACGTTGACCTTGTATTATATACAGTATTTAGATTAAACATAAACTTTGGAGTCAGACAGCTAGATCCTTAGCCTCACTTAGCCTCGATTTCACCACCTACCAAGTAAAGATAATAACACCTGGCACATACAACAATTGTATTAGTAATTGAGATATGCCTATTGAATTAGTCCATTTTGTGTTGCTATAACAGAATACCTGACATTGGGTGATTTGTAAAGAACAGAGGTTTATTTGGCTTATGATTCTGGGACAGCTGCTTCTCGTGCAGGCCTCAGGCTTCTTCTACTCATGGTGGAAAGTGGCAGGCAGCCAGAGGGTATGAGCAGATTGCGTGGCGAGAGGAAGCAAGAGAGAGAGAAAGAGAGAGAAAGAGAGAGAGAGAGAGAGAAAGGAAGTGCCAGGGCCTTTTAAACAACCAGCTCTCATGGGAACTAATAGAGCCAGAACTCACTCATTAATCCCACCACCTAGGGAGAGCATTAACCCATTCATGAGGGATCTGCCCTCGTGACTCCAACAGCTCCCAACACTGCCACATTGGGGATCAGATTTCCACATGAGTTCTGGGAAGACAACACATCCAAACACCATCACCTATAGATTTCAGAAAGAAAGTGGCACCAAGGAAGCAATCAAACAGTGTCAATTGTGGTAACACTAATAAAGCTGCCTCAGGGTGACTAATGTGTACCAGGGGTTAGTTTATATCACTCACATTGGACTTTGGAATGCATAGACACAGAAAATGTT
>NW_007731679.1:108912-110458 GCF_000696425.1 Galeopterus variegatus
TGTGTGTGTGCATCTTTTCAGCAAATAACTTGAGAGGTTAATAAATCAAAATTGGAAGAATTTTCTCTGAGCACCTCCAGTGAATGAAAGGAACATGGGTGAATGGGGTCTGGCCAAGGAGAAACCAAGTTTAAGAAAAAATGTATTTGGACTTCCTGGATATAGTTCACCACAATGCCAAGCAAAGAAAATCAAAGCAAACTGTTATAGGCCTATCTTGATATCTTTCCAGACTATTTATTAGGTGTATGCTCAATTTCATGATAATAATCCTATCTTTTTCAAATAATCCTATCTTTTCAGCAATTGTATTTTCTATACAAAAAATTCTGGAAACCTGTGCTGACAATGAGATGAAATATTTTAAATGCATACTATTTTTAAAAATTCAGGTCACAAAATTCCCACCTCTAGTAACCACAGTTCCATTCTCTCCTTCCAAAATTTCTTAATCTACATGGGTTTGTCTTCCTGTGCTCACTACTTCTATGTTGATTACTCTGAAGCTACCTTGCCGGCCCTCTTCCCATCTCATGTTTGAGATCTTTTATCTATAACCCATGACTCCAACCACTACATATGGAAGAATGCTTCTCCAATCTGAGTCTATAGTATAGGTTTGTCTTCTGATTTCTGAATCTGTGTGTGAGACGTCTTATACAAAATAATTCCGTGTACATCCCGCAGACTACTTAAATTCAGTACATCCCAACCTTATCTCTTTGTCTCTATTTATGCCAAACTTACTCCTCCTCAACAATTACTACCATTGTACTTTTTTTTTTATCCCCAATCGAGAGATATTACTGAAAAATTATGCACATTAGGGGGCTAACTATATTCCTTTTGCTTTATCTACCTTGGATCCCCATCTTCTTTATATTCTCTAAAGTGACTGTACTTTCTGCACAATAACCAAATACCAATTTAGTGGCCCAAGATGTCACTTGGATGACCACCAGATGGAAACACTTGGACATTTATGCTTATTATGAGCCATGTACCTTCGACTGAGTCCAAACTTAGGCTATCATTATTTTCAAATTGTTTTAAGGTGCAATTTTTTTGAACTGCTTTAGCTAGTTTAGGTTAGATTCAGCAAAGAATTTTTCTATCCTGTCTGTGGAGGCCCTCTGGCATCTTCTTATTCACATCCTGAAGGACCAACCAAGATTGCTACATCCTACTGAGAGAGACAGGGCAGGTTCAAAAACCATTGTGAAGACTCTCAGCTGATGTGATGAATGATTAGTGTAACTAAACTGCAGAGGTCACTTCAAACGAGACTCCTTTGCTAGAAAAGTCCCTTCTAGTCATAAAAGGCACAGGTAACAGCTAAAATCACCTCCTCCAAACGTACAGAAAGATTCACTGAGGTTCAGAAAAGTGAAACCACCTGATCTGACTTCTAATCAGGGCTTTGACACAGCATTATAAAGCCCATGACATCCCGCCTAGTTCTCACTTCCACCCTGACACCTCCACCAAGTTCCAGGGGATTTCCTACAACTCCCTCTTCTTTCCTCATCCTTCCCTGGACTCACCC
>NW_007731679.1:111689-115584 GCF_000696425.1 Galeopterus variegatus
ATCCTTCACATATTACATGATTCAATTTAAGCAAATACTTTTGATAGTTCTTCTTAACACCTAGTTGGCCTTTGATTATGAATCCAGCTATGAAAATTGAACAATTTGGGGCAACAGAGAATGGGGAACAAGTCTTTGCAGGGGGTTACATGGTCTGTGAGCCGCAAGAGTGCTCCATGGTAGTGAGACTCCTACCTAATACAGAGAAGAAAGAAGCAGAAAGAGAGACTGTGATATGCCTCACACACCCTGGCACAGGGGCCATGGTATGAGCCACCAGCCCTTTGACACAGAACATCCTCTTGTTAGGCTTTGGACACCAGTTCTGCCTACTCCAGGCTGAGTCTCCGGGATGTGGCAGTGGCAAGTGAGGGGATGTAGCATTGTCTGCAGGCCCCTCGGTCCCATCTTCTCCTGAAGGGCAGGGGCAGAAGATCCTTTCCTAGCCCAATTCATGGAGTACAAAAGAGTTCCAGGGTCCAAGCAACTAAAAATATNCCTTCCCTGGACTCACCCCAATTTATTTATATATGTTTTCATTATAACTTCCTCTTAAGTAGCTTCAAGTCATAATTACATTAAATACTGAAGTTTAATGAAATAGGCGATATAAAACCACAGCATCGCCATCAAAGCAAGGACAGTAATAGTGATCTGACCTCCAGGGAAATGAGGAAGTGGTCAAAACACGCTGCTATTTTTACCTGCCTGTAATTAGAAAAAGATTGGTGTGAGTCTAATTGAATGTGTGGTCACATGGACAGTGATTCACGGCTCTTAGAAAATTCAAGTCACATCTAAAGCAACTAAATTCAAAAGATCCTAATCACTTTCTACTGCCATGAAGTTATGTGTTCTAGGAAGTTAATAAACCAGTCTGGGCCTTGATTTCCTCATCTATAAAATAAAGGATTTGAACTACGTGATTTCTAATTTCCCTTCTAAGACTAAATCCTATTCTGTGTGAGGACTGATATGGAGGGAAACTGGAAGGCTGAGGACAGAGTCGGAGGGTTAAATAGGGTAGCTTAGAGGAACAGATGAGACAGTAAGTCTTCCTTCAAACACACAGCCTTCACCTTCATTATAAACCAAGAGACTTTGGCCCTGGCCCCCTCAGGCCTATTCTCTTATCGCTTCCATTTTTGCCATGTGTAAGCTCAAGTGATGCTTTTAAATGTAAATCCTGATAAGGAGGTCAAAACTGTCAATCCTTCACATATTACATGATTCAATTTAAGCAAATACTTTTGATAGTTCTTCTTAACACCNAATTTTATTTGGCAATAAATGGTTATATAGAAACTTTGCTCAATAAAGTGGTCTCTCAGATACACTAAAGAAATTCTACAGACAACAACAAAAACGACTGCAATGCTGACCAAAGTAGGAAAAAACAGATTATGGTAGAAGACTCTAAAGTAAGGCAAAAAAAGACTTCCTTTCTTGAGTTCCATTCTCAAAGTTCACTTAATAAAAAAATATGTTTATATATATATATTTATTTTTATATTTATTTTATATAATTATTTATTTATTTTTATTTATGTATAAAAATATAAATATATATTTTTATTTTTATATAAAAAAAATATATATATATATTAATCCTTTCTTGAGAAATTCACCCAACTTCTCAAAAGTAAAGTAGTAACCACCAGCCCAGCCCAGAGAACTGGCATCATAAACCTACATGCCAACTCAGATTACATCTACCCTTCCATAAAGAATTAGTCATCTGTGTATGGATGATGATGGTTGCTTACATGGTTTTATCTCCCAACATTCATCAAAGCTGTGTGAATCTCTCTCAGGAAGTTCTAAAAGCCACTTGTGAACTCAGGCTTCTCAAGTTGGGGTGTGGGCGATAGCAGTGTCCTGGAGGAGTGGGCTCTGACACCGTAATGGATAATCTGGTTTTACAAACTGTTGAATCTAACAAAAGTGATTTTTTCCATGCAGACCCCTCAAACAACTATCACCTGTTCTCTTATCCAGAAACAAATAATCTTAAGTGAACAAAAATAACTGGTTAAAAAACGTTTAGTTTGGGCCGGCCCCATGGCGCACTCGGGAGAGTGCGGCACTGGGAGTGCAGCGATGTTCCTGCCATGGGTTCGGATCCTCTATAGGAATGGCCGGTGCACTCACTGGCTGAGCGCGGTGAGGGTGACACCACACCAAGGGTTGCGATACCCTTACCGGTCACGAAAAAAGACAAAAATATGTTTAGTTTACAGTTATATTCTCCACCTTAAAATTATGTCTATGGGAGATATTCCTCACCAATTCGTAATCACATTGACCTTGTATTATATACAGTATTTAGATTAAACATAAACTTTGGAGTCAGACAGCTAGATCGCCATCTTCCAAGAATGGAAGTAGAATAAAGATATTTTTAAGCAAACATAAAACTGAGAATTTTCCTCTAATGTTCAAAAATTAGAGAATGTATTTCAGAAATAAAGGGGAAATGACTTGTTCTCATAAGTGAGAACACTTGAAAGAAAGAAAGAAAGAGAAACAACAACCGCAAAAATACGTCAAACTTTCAGAAGGAGAGAACAGAACTGTGGTTCCTAGAGGTGGGAAAGTGGGGTGGAAGGGGGCTAGGGAGAAATTGGGTAATGGACACAAAGAATAATTACGTTTTGTAATGATGAATATGCTAATTATCCTGATTTGATCATCACATGTTGTACACAAATACTGATATTCAACTCTGTACCCCACAAATATGCATAATCAATTACATTTCAATAAGACAATAAAAATACAAAATAAATCACAGGCCAAATATACATCCACAGCTCTAAAAAAAAAAAACAAAAAAAAACTGTTAATGTGGCTAAATTGAGAAACAGATTATGCTTCTATCCCAGTAAATGTAGTGGTGAAGATGAGACCTGTAACATTTTGCTAAGCTCATAACCGAAATTATGTAACAAGAGAAAAATGTTGACTTTTCAATATCAGAAACAAATAAAGAATAATATATTTTAGATTATTTGCCAAAAAAGGGGGGAGGGTGAGGTGGGGAAAATGATCCAAAAGGAAAAGCTGAAATACAAGAGAGAGAAAGAGAGAGAGAGAGAGAGAGAGAGAGAGAAAGGAAGTGCCAGGGCCTTTTAAACAACCAGCTCTCATGGGAACTAATAGAGCCAGAACTCACTCATTAATCCCACCACCTAGGGAGAGCATTAACCCATTCATGAGGGATCTGCCCTCGTGACTCCAACAGCTCCCAACACTGCCACATTGGGGATCAGATTTCCACATGAGTTCTGGGAAGACAACACATCCAAACACCATCACCTATAGATTTCATAAAGAAAGTGGCACCAAGGAAGCAATCAAACAGTGTCAATTGTGGTAACACTAATAAAGCTGCCTCGGGGTGACTAATGTGTACCAGGGGTTAGTTTATATCACTCACATTGGACTTTGGAATGCATAGACACAGAAAATGTTTGAGTCTGTGGAGACTTAATGTTTGCCCATTCCAACTCTCACTTTCTATGAGAATTTGAAACCCAAAGAGATTCAGGGACTTTTCCAAAGTCACACAGCCAATAGAAGGAACTCAAATCTGAACCTCAGCCTCTGGGTACCAATAACAATATTTCTTGTACATCATATCTCATGTGTGTGTGCATCTTTTCAGCAAATAACTTGAGAGGTTAATAAATCAAAATTGGAAGAATTTTCTCTGAGCACCTCCAGTGAATGAAAGGAACATGGGTGAATGGGGTCTGGCCAAGGAGAAACCAAGTTTAAGGAAAAATGTATTTGGACTTCCTGGATATAGTTCACCACAATGCCAAGCAAAGAAAATCAAAGCAAACTGTTATAGGCCTATCTTGATATCTTTCCAGACTATTTATTAGGTGTA
>NW_007731679.1:116335-124274 GCF_000696425.1 Galeopterus variegatus
ACAATGGAATACTACTCTGCTATAAAAAAGAACAAAATACTATCTTTCGCAACAACAATGGAATACTACTCTGCTATAAAAAAGAACAAAATACTATCTTTCGCAACAACAATGGAATACTACTCTGCTATAAAAAAGAACAAAATACTATCTTTCGCAACAACAATGGAATACTACTCTGCTATAAAAAAGAACAAAATACTATCTTTCGCAACAACAATGGAATACTACTCTGCTATAAAAAAGAACAAAATACTATCTTTCGCAACAACAATGGAATACTACTCTGCTATAAAAAAGAACAAAATACTATCTTTCGCAACAACATGGATAGACTTAGAGAAAATTATATTAAGTGAAACAAGTCAGGCGCAGAAAGAGAAATACCATGTTTTCACTTATTTGTGAAGAAAAATAAATAAAATTTTTTAATAAATTAATAAATAAGTTAAATAAATAAATAAGTAAATATAAAAATAAAGCTAAAAATAAATAAGTAAATAAACACACAAACAAATCAGAGGGGGAAGAAGATAGAATAACCACAAAAATTCTTTGAACTATTTAAGTCAAGTGAACAGATATGATGTGGGTGGGGAGAGAGAGGAATGGGTAAAGGGGCATGAAAATCAACTACAATGTATTTTGAGAAGTAAAATAATAAATAAATAAATAGATAGATAGATAGATAAAGTATATATATATATATAGTGATGGATAACAAGTCAGTGGCTGCCAGGGGAGAGAGTATGAACTTATATTCATAAATTAATATAAATATATATTTGTATTTTTACAAATTTATGTAACACTTTATATTATATTTTATAAATATGCTATGTTTTTATGAATGCATATTTATGAATTTACATTCATAAAGGTTGCCATGAGAAAGTTTTCAAAGTGATGGTACTGTTCTAAATACTGGTGGTGATTACAAAAATCTATACATGTAATAAAATTCAGAGAATTTTACATCAAAGGAAAAAACATCATTTTTTATGTGTGGTAATTTTAAATATAAAATTCATTCATTAAGAATGTTCTTTAAAAGATAAAGTTTATCAACACATCCATCCATGGCATAGGACAGAGAACACCACACAAGGAGTCAGGAAACCTGAGTTCTTGACGCAGTTGTTTTTAACTTGATGCATAAACTTTTGTAAATTGCTGAACTTCAGACTTCAGTGTTCTAATCAATGAAATGAGAGTCCTGAACTAATTCCTTAAACAATGTCTGACCAATATCTAAAATTCTAAGAGGCTGTGATCTTGCATTATTTGGAATTCCCCAAGTTGTTTCTTTTAAACTTTAGCAAAGACTAAAAAATTATGTAAGGTTGATAGTTGGATTGGGCAGACATCAAGTAAGGGTATTTCCTAATTTGAGATTTTCTCAAAAGAAGAACTAAAGGCAGAAGTCTTTCCTACCACCAAAAAAAAAAAAAAAAAAGTAAACTTTAAACTCAGTGAACTTTCTTATGCATTAATAGCTGCACATAGGACCCAGTAGAAAATTTTATTTAAATTTTTAAATCACCCTCTTCCCTTCTTGCTCAAAATAAGACTTAATTAAAAGGTAAAGAGAAATATAATCACAACTCTTTCTACCTGAAACTAAGGTTTAACATTTTGGTTTTGCCACTGTACCTTGCAGATAGATTGAGAAAGAAAAGGGACTTTTTTTATGCTGCATAAAGAGATTTGAAGTTACTCACGTGGGTGTGTGTTCAATCTGAAAGCAGTCAAGCAGCTCATAGCTTCATACTGAAATTCCAGAACAGAAAACATTGCTGTTTCAGTTATACTGGAATGTCCCTTAAATTTTTTTATCTCCATTTCTAACTGAGAAATTCCTGTGGAACATAAGGAACAGAAAAATGTTACTTTATACAAGACTTTAGGGAACTCTAAAGACTATTAAGGGGAGATAGACTAACAAATCAGTGTACTGCCAGTACCAAGGAGAGGTTTCAGAGATGATTAAAGAGAAGTGCAGAAAACGCAATCTTTCTGAAAGTGGTTTAATATTTAAAATCTTTGATGCCATAGATTTACTCCAAATTGTAATCTAACAATGAATAAATACAAAGAATATTAAATTTTATATATGGTGTTCTGATTCTCAATATTAACATTTATAGTATTCAAGTATTTTTTTAAAAACCCTCAATTCACATGCTTTTGATTTATTTTCATTTAAGTCACCAAATTGTAGTTTCTTAAGAGCCTATTCGTGTGCTGTACTGGGTTTATTGGGTGTATTGAATTTTTCTGCAATAAAAGTATCTTGTAACAGGCAATTTGAATTATATGGCAGAAATGAATCTGGGAAGCCACTGCCTCTTAAAGTTGTTTGGGTTTAAAATTACAACTGAAAATGCAAAGTAAGTTTTGAACTAAGCAATATATTATTCCCCAATCCATTATTTCTTAGAATCTTAAAGCCCAGTGAACTCAGCTGTTATCAGGTACAGACTCCAAGTCAATGCAGAAATACTCTGCAATCGCCTTGCTATAACAAACAGGCTGCTCAGGACTCTCTGATTTAGTTTATACTTCAAGGAATTCTGAGTTTTGTGGGATTTTCACTTTGTTAATATAATGTGCAAAAAACAAGTCTCAAATTTTTAAAAGATAAGAATTCCAACCAGTATAGATGAAAATCACATCTCGGGTCACATTTCCAATCCCCCATTCTAGGAAATGGTGAAATTGAAGCTCAAAGCTGAGGTGACTTTCCCAGAGTCTCACAGTCTGGCAGGGGGATAGCTGTGAACTTGATCCAGGAGGAAGCAGAATGTCAGTGCTGTCAACAATGAGGGCACAATCTTTTTCTGAAAAATTACACCACTGAAACAGCCTGAGCCTTTGTCACCTCAAGTTTTCTCCACCATACATCTATAGGCTTGGCTCTGTCATGTTACCACTTCCTGATGTGGGACTGTTTTCCTTTCAAGATTAAATAAACAGTAAAGGCCAGTAAACTCTAGAATAAATGCCCACTGGTCTCAATATTTTTTCCTAGGAGATGGAATATGGCAAACAAGAAAAATTATTTTCACCAAAATAATAAATATTTATCATAAGACACAAACAAGACACTAAAGAAAGTCTTGGAGTGATTTTATTTTCTGTCAGTTCAACATTTCTCCAGGTCCTTGGAACCATCAGCCTGGGGTAGACACACAGAGAGTTAAGCTAACTCAAGCAAATTCCAGACATTAGGTTGCCTGCCCCAAACACACTCACCTAGTAACAAATCCAAATCTCACATCCACCAGAAATCCCAGGACCCATCCATTCCTACATCTCAGAAGAGATTGGCCCCGAAGCCTGGAGGGTCCCAAGTGAAGGAAGTCCCTGGCCATAATGGAGGTCACTTCTGTGAGATGCTACTAGCTGCTCAGCACTACTCAGCCATGGCTCAGGGTCTCTTTCTACTCCCCAAGGTAATTACGGTCTTTATATCATCCCTAGTCCAAACCCTCTCCACCCATTACAGACATACTAAAAATTCCATGATTCTGGTCACAGAAGTACAAGAATTAAAGCCAAGCGGCTCATCACTTATACACTGAATTGAGTTGAAAGGGTTAAAAGCACTTATTGAACACCTACTACATACAGGACACCCTATTATGGACTGCACAGGCCTGGCAGGGAGAGTGAATGACAATTAACATCTTAACAGTTCTAATTCCAAATTTTGCAGTGGTTTATTCTGGTTACAGTTAGCCAGGCTCTGGGCCTTTGTCTTGTCCCCATTCTTAGTTTTCTTTGCCTCCTGTTCTTACTAACATCTCTCTAAGAAGTTATATTAGTCCATTTCTGTTGCTTATAACAGAATACTTGAAACTGGGCAATTCATGAAAGAATTAAATTTGTTTCTTACAGTTTTGGAGGCTGGGAAGTCCATAGTCCAGAAAGCACATCCAGTAAGGGCCTTCTTCTGGGAGTGACTCTACAACAATGCAGGGCATCACATGGCTACAATGGGAAGCACCCTTTCATGTGCTCCTTATAAAGCCACAAGTCCACACACATAGTAACTCATTACTCCATGAATGGATTAATCCATTCATGAAGGCACAGTCCTCACAATCCTATCACCTCTCAAAGGCCACACCTTCCAAATATCATAATCAGATTTCTCACCCTCCTAACACTGTTACAATGGGGATCAAGTATCCAATACATTAACTTCTGGGGGATACATTCAATCCATAGCAGAAGGTAATAGGGAAAAATTTAGGTTAAGTAAGACAATTCAAAAGAATTCTTTGTTAATATGAAAGTTGAACATTATACCTGAGTAACATTAACACTTGCTATTTGAATCCATATAACTCCCACTACTTTGATTTGGTGGGAAGGTGGGAGTTATGGAACACCCCCTGTGCCCAAAGTGAAGAGAACATTTCTGGTGCATCTTCTATTCTACACTTTGGGTCTCAATTTTTCTATCTAAAGAACAGGTGCCAATACTTCCTTCTGCCAAGCATTCTTTCATTGTTCATGAGGACCATGCCTGCCAAGCATGTCAAAGTCTCCAGATGTTAGTTAGAAGAACTGGTGCCTCTTCTGGCCTTTGCAATTCTCTACAAATCAATAGCCAATACATAGAGAAATTACCTTTATAATCTATGATGTAGAAGTGAGGGGACATGGGTGCGGATGGGGCCCACCCACAGCATAGACACAGATACCTCTGGTTTCCTCAGAAGTGCAGCTGCAATAGAGTGTCTTAGATGTGATCCTGCCAAAGGCAAGGAACATACTAGGTGGCATTTAATGAATTTTCTAGCCTTATAAATCTGATTTCTGATTCCATGCCCCTAAGAGATCTGAAATTAAAGGGAAGAAGTTAGATCTGCAAAATTGAATTTTTTGTAAAGTACAGCTATCGGAGTGATACACTTAATTTCCTTTAGTGATCATTCCATTACAAAGAAAATGGATAATTGTGATTCAGAAGCTGGGGAAATAGAAGGAAAACATAGAACCAATATCTGCTAAAGGTCAATATTAGGAATAACTTATGCTGACCCTATCCTTGAAATGAAAATATTTTACAAATAAAATTTCTTGCAGTTATTTTGCCAGCTAAGATATATTAAGCCTCTCTCCACGTACACCACATAGTGTTAAGTACAGCAAGTCAAGAACGAGGGGCAACAGAAAGAAATTGGTCGGTGACTTAAAACTACAGCACTTTTCAATCTATAAGCTTATAACAACTGGTTAGTGTTTCTCAAAGTGTCATCTATGAATCCTCTGATCAGAATCACCATAAGAACTTTGTAGAAATGTGGAGGCCCAGGCCTTACTTAGTATCTAGTGGTTTAGAATTTCTGAGAGAAGGGTCTTTAGAAAGGCCCAGGGTTCCCTAGAGACTCTTAAGTACACTAAAATTTGAGATTGCTGCCATAGGAACAATCTCCAGTCTGTATCATTCAGGAGATCTGAGTGCAGGCCTAGATGAGGGAATGACTCAATTATATGGAGGTAAAACTTACTAAGACTCTCATTCTTTCATTTTCTGTCTTATACTCAAGGTCACATTCCAAAGGAATTACTTTGGATCTTATGGTTAAAAGGAAATTGCTGTATGTTTCTGAATGACTTTTATTAATAGTTCAGCCACACTTGAAGAGCTGAATATAGTAAATATTTGATTAATCTGGACCTATTAAAAGAGACGTCCCATTAATTTGGGAGGGGTCAAAATCAGTAGACATTTTTAATAGAGTTCTTTTTTTCCTGTGGTATAATCATAATGTATTCTAACTTACAAATGAATCTCCAATTTTAGATCTGAACTTTTGGCCTTGATGTGGGTTGAGATGTACTGAAAAATCTCCCCACCTCACCTATCGTCTGGTCCATCATTACCAATTGTTACGGATTTTTCCCCCTCTGGTTTAACAATCACTCTGGTTTCAAACCTGAAAAGAAGGCAAATAAGAAGGAAATAATCATACTGAAACACACAATATGCCAGGCACTGATTTTCTTAGCTCTTTTTCATCTCATTTATTCATCATTATAACCCTTAGGGTAGATATTATTAGCCCTGTTTTACATTTGAAGATAGGGAATCACATGGCTACTAAATGATAAAACTAGACATTATGCCAGGATCTCCACCCTCCAGATCAGGAAGCTATCATTATTACACCAGGCAGCAGCATCTTCTTTCAATACAAATAAACTTGAAGGAGGCCACATGTTTATTACATTAGGGAGGAAATGATACTCAGGGAAAAAGTACTTTCAAGTCTAGCAGACTGAGTGTGAATCAAGAATGTGTCCCTGTAACTAGATGTATAACCTTGAGCAGCGCCACTTAATCTCTGTGTGGCTCAGTTTCTTCATCTGCAAAAGGAGATACTCCTTCTTATGAGGAGTAATTGGAATTAAGAGAGAACATTATGAAAGCATCTAATGCTGTAGCTAACAGTTAATAAAATTTAGCTTGTACTTATCCCTTTCCTCCTTTAAAACATATCAATTAATTCAATAAAAATAAACATTTTTTAAATCTCACTGAGGCAGCTCATGAGGAGAACAGAGAATTAAGAAAAGCAAAACACCAAGCAAATAAGGAGTTCCAAAGAGAGAAAGGAGAAGAGGGTGTCAACAGGTGGAACAAGAATGGAGAAGGAAAAAATAGATGGGACCCAAACCAAACTTCTTCCATTTGACAAATTTTGTGAAGTCAATCTGATAAATAAAGGTCCCACCATGCCTATGTTGATGAACATAGAAAATTCACTTAGCAGCAGCTGCAGCATATCGGAATGAACACATTAAAGAATTCCATGTACTCATACTCAAGAAAATTTCTCCCTCTTTGAATGAACATGTGCCATCACAATTCTGGTTTCACTATTGCTGTTGTACATTAAGAATTATTCTTATAATACCATATACTGCAATGTGCTTGACAGCTAACAAAGCACTTGGGGCTTCCAGAGGCGTCCTGATTAACAAGTACCACAACCCAAGCCATCGGATGGTAAAGGTTCTTCTCCACATCTCGTGTCTTGGCCACCACACACAATCCCTACAAGGAGAGGCATTCCCAGCCTCCTGTTCTAAGTCGGATGGGCCCTCCCCAAAGCTAGTACACAACCCCAGAACTACAGAGAAGTCCTGAGCCCTACAAGGAGAGGCATTCCCAGCCTCCTGTTCTAAGTCGGATGGGCCCTCCCCAAAGCTACTACACAACCTCAGAACTACAGAGAAGAAGTCCTGAAATTTCCTTTAGTTCCTGAGACCAACTGAAGCTCTTTCGCTTCCCCCTTGGCCACCATCCTGCTGGTGTTGGAGTGAGCAGGACTGAAGTCACACTGGGACCTAAAACTATATGGGCTGCAGGAAAATTTTCGAAGCTCTTTCGCTTCCCCCTTGGCCACCATCCTGCTGGTGTTGGAGTGAGCAGGACTGAAGCCACACTGGGACCTAAAACTATATGGGCTGCAGGAAAATTTTAAGAAGACAGTTTTTTTCTTGGCCTGCATTTCTCTGTGTTCCCTCTTTTCCTATGTTTATTTGATATTTTGCACCTTGGTTATGGGGCAAGATGGCATTATTTACATGAATGCAAAGTAGTTTTCCAGCCATCCTGAAGCTGCAGACTTGCCCCTACTACCCAGACCCTGAGATAACAACAAGGACAGGAGGAGAAACCAGATGGAGTCTCGGCAAGACTGTACCTGGCCCCTTGCACATCACCTCCCTCCTGCTTTTCATTTCCCACGTCCCATTCCCTCATTAAAACCCACCTGAAACCTTAAAGCAGGAAGATAGTTCTAGTCTGTCTCCTAAGACATCTGATAATAAACTTCCTGCCTCACACCAGCATTTCGGACTGACAAAGTCTTTTGTTTCTAAGCAGAGCGCAGTGGGACCTGGATGCTGGTAACACTGA
>NW_007731679.1:124316-127129 GCF_000696425.1 Galeopterus variegatus
AGAAGACAGTTTTTTTCTTGGCCTGCATTTCTCTGTGTTCCCTCTTTTCCTATGTTTATTTGATATTTTGCACCTTGGTTATGGGGCAAGATGACATTATTTACATGAATGCAAAGTAGTTTTCCAGCCATCCTGAAGCTGCAGACTTGCCCCTACTACCCAGACCCTGAGATAACAACAAGGACAGGAGGAGAAACCAGATGGAGTCTCGGCAAGACTGTACCTGGCCCCTTGCACATCACCTCCCTCCTGCTTTTCATTTCCCACGTCCCATTCCCTCATTAAAACCCACCTGAAACCTTAAAGCAGGAAGATAGTTCTAGTCTGTCTCCTAAGACATCTGATAATAAACTTCCTGCCTCACACCAGCATTTCGGACTGACAAAGTCTTTTGTTTCTAAGCAGAGCGCAGTGGGACCTGGATGCTGGTAACACTGAGAGCTGCAGGAAAAGGCACCTGTCTGGTGGCTCCATCTCATCTTGCTCAGCCATCAGTTCTAATGCCATCAGGCCTCACCTTCCTGCTATCTGTTAACTAGAAACCTGAGTTCACACACCATCCATCAGCCCAAGTATTCTGTACATCTACCACTCTGACCCACTTTCCCAACCACCCTCTACCTCAAAAACTCTTCCACTGGGTCCTCTTGTCTGTCATCAGCAAACACACTTGTTATAGGTCGAATTGTGTCCCTCCTCCCATTCATACGTTGAAGTTCTACCCCCTAGTACTTCAGAATATGATCTTATTTGGAAACAGGTTTGATAACGACAAAATTTGCTAAGTTAGGATGAGGTCATACTGAGTAGGATGACTCCTTAATCCAATATGACTGGTGTCCTACTCAAAAGGGCAAATTTGGACAGGCACACACACAGAGGGAGAATTTCATGTGAAGATTGGCATTATGCTGCCACAAGCCAAGGAACTACTAGAATCTAGGAGAGAGTCCTGCAAATCTTTCCCCAGCACTTCAGGGGAGCATGGCCCTGCTGACAATTTGACTTTGGACTTCTGGCCTCCAAAATCATGAGACATTAAATTTCTATTGTACTAAACCACCCACTGCGCAGTACTTTGTTTTGCAGCCCCAGCAAACTAATCCAGCCCTTCTCTAAACACTGCCTTCGCCTGGCTGCCTTCCTGTGACAAAGCCTCCTCCACAGTCCCCCTAACAGAGGGATTTCTTCCTCTCATACCCTTCATACCTGAAAGCCTAGAGGTGGAATAGGTGTCCACCTTGATCCCATCACTCCTTCTAAACCATTTCTTCTGTCTATGCTCAACAGCCTAGATCTTTTGCAGTTTAAGCCATCACACTCTTCCTAATTGTCACTTTCATCTACAAATCTTGTTCACACCTCATCACTCATTGATGACTTTATCTCCTATTACGTATCTTCCTTTCCCCCCCCTACTCCTGTCACATTTAATGACATCAAAAGTTCCTCCAACTCCTCATGCCCAAGGATTGTTTCTTCCACTCCAGTCCAGTCTCCTACCCTTTCTTGTCATCACCATTAATGGCACTGCCTTCAAAATGTCAGCCTCAAGCTTCCGACTCTCTGAACACCAGGTTCTAACTTTTCAGCTCATTTACTCTATACACTCTCTCCCAGAATTCTCCACTTCCATCATTTTAGTCACTCCTTCCATACATCCTCAGCTAGCTTGCATCCTTTGTACTTGTCTAGCAACATGTCAGACCCACTAAAACTTAACTCTATACCTACTGTACATCTGCAACAAGCAGCTGAATGTCGCTGGAGAAAAACACAGAACCATGCTGACTGTTCTTTCAAATAGGACCTCAAGCCTCCAAAGGTCTAATACTGCTCCTACAATTATCACCTCTCTTAATTGCAACACCAGTTTTCTTATCAATATATAACTGTGCCATAATATCTCCCATCTTAAAACTACCCTCCTTGACCCACATCTCCTTCCAGGACCCATCCCATTATTCTATTCTCATTTGTAGCAAAATTCCTCAAAGGAGATGCCTGTACTAGCTGTCTCCACATTCTCAACTCCTCTAATCAGTATGTTAACTCAGCATTCCACTAAGCTTACTCACATTGCCAAACACTTTCCTCAATGCTCAGTCCCCAGACTACTCCGACTCTCAGCATCACTGACCACAATTAATCACATCCTTCTCAGAACACTTCTTCTCTTGGCACACTTTACTGTTTTTCCTCCTGGTCTCAGGTTTAGTCAGACCTTCTTATCCAACACTGCACTCACTTCCCAGGTGCTTTAATCTAGTCTAAAAGCTTAATATTCTGTCTTCATGATGTTGGCTTTTGAATCACCAGCCATGACCCCTCACTTGAACTTTAGATGTGCATGTCCAGTCACCTATGGGGGATAACTCTTAGTATCCCCCAAAACAAATTCTTGATTCCTACTACACAGCATCTAGAATATCATTTTCCCATATTGTGTTAAAGTACACTAATTCTATACCTAATTTATTTATGTGTTTTTATCATGAAGTAGTGTTGGACTTTATCAAATGCTTTTTCTGCATCTACTGAAATGATCATATGGTTTTTTTCATTCATCCTATTGATGTGATGTATCATGCTTATAGTTTTGCATATGTTGAGCCATCCTTGCATCCCTCAGATGAATCCCACCTGATAATGATGCATGATCTTTTTAATGTGTTACAGGATTCTGTTTGCTAGCATTTTGTTGAGAATCTCTGTGTCTGTGTTCATTAGGGATATTGGTCTGTAGTTTCCTTTTTTTGTTGTGTCTTTTTCTGGTTTTGATATGAGGGTAATGCTGACCTCAATAAAGACCA
>NW_007731679.1:127613-129641 GCF_000696425.1 Galeopterus variegatus
GATGCATGATCTTTTTAATGTGTTACAGGATTCTGTTTGCTAGCATTTTGTTGAGAATCTCTGTGTCTGTGTTCATTAGGGATATTGGTCTGTAGTTTCCTTTTTTTGTTGTGTCTTTTTCTGGTTTTGATATGAGGGTAATGCTGACCTCAATAAAGACCATATATGACAAACCCACAGCTAATATCCTACTGAATGGACAAAAATGGAGGCTTTTCTTCTAAATTCTGAAACAAGACAAGGATGCCTCCTCTCTCCACTCTTATTCAACATATTGCTAGAAGTTCTAGACTGTGTAATAAGGTAAGAGAAAGCAATAAAGGGCACCCATATCAGAAAGAAGGAAGTCAAACTATCCTATTTGCAGATGACATGATCATATACATAGGAAACCTTAAAGACTCCACCAAAAAATTACTAGAACTAATAAATGAATTCAGTAAAGTGGCAGAATACAAAATCAACACACAAATATGAATAGTCTTCCTATACGCCAATAACAAAATAGCTGAAGGAGAAATCAAGAAAGTAATCCCATTCAGAATAGCTACAAAAACAATGAAATACCTAGGAGTAAGTTTGACAAAGGAGATGAAAGACCCCTACAGTGAAAACCATAAAACATTGGTGAAAAAAATCAGACACAAATAAATGGAAAGATCCCATGTTCACGGATCAGAAGAATTAACATCATCAAAATGTCCATATTATCTAAAGCAATCTACACATTAAATGCAAACCCAATCAAAATACTAATTACATTCTTCACAGAAATAGAAAAAAACTATCCTAAAATATATATGGAACCACTAAAGATGCCATATAGTGGAAACAATGTTGAACAAAAAGAATAAAGCTGGAGGAATCACAATTCCTGACTTGAAAATATACTATAAAGCTATAGAAATCAAAACATCATGATACTGGCATAAAAACACANCTATCCTAAAATATATATGGAACCACTAAAGATGCCATATAGTGGAAACAATGTTGAACAAAAAGAATAAAGCTGGAGGAATCACAATTCCTGACTTGAAAATATACTATAAAGCTATAGAAATCAAAACATCATGATACTGGCATAAAAACACACAAATTGACCAATGGAATAGAATAGAGAGCCCTGAAATAAGCCCATGCACTTACAGATAACTGATTTTTGAGAAAGGTGCCAAAAATACACAATGGGGAAAGGACAGGCTCTTCAACAAATGGTGCTGGAAAAACTAGATATCCACATGCAGAAGATTGAAACTAGCCCCTGTCTCTCACCACACACAAAAACCAACTCAAAATGGATCAAAGATCTAAATTTAAGACCCCAAACTATGAAACTACTAGAAGAAAACACAGTGGAAATGCTACACAAAGTGGGAGTGGGCAGTGCTTTTTTGAGTGAGATTACAGAGGCAGAGGCGACTAAAGCAAAAATACACAAATGTGACTACATCAAATAAAAAGCTTCCGAACAGCAAGCTTCTGTAAAAGCTATTGTCAACAAAGTAAACAAACAACCTACACAATGGGAGAAAGTGTTTGCCAATCACACATTATACAAGAGGCTAATATCAAGAATATATCAGGAACTTAAATGACTCAATAGCGTAAGTAAGTAAGTAAGTAAGTAAGTAAGTAAGTAAGTAAATAAGTAAATAAATAAATAAATAACCCAANGTAAGTAAGTAAGTAAGTAAGTAAGTAAGTAAATAAGTAAATAAATAAATAAATAACCCAATTAAAAAATAGGCAAAGGACCTGAACAGACATTTCTCAAAAGAAGATATACAAATGGCCAATAGGCACATGAAAAAATGCTCAAGATCACTAATCAAATGCAAATTAAAACCATAATGAGATATCATTCCACTCCAGTTAGAAAGGTTATTATCAACAACACAAAAATAACAAATGCTGGTGAAAAAGGAACTTTCCTATATTGCTGGTGGGCATGTAAATTGGTACAGCCACTGTGGAAAACAGTATGGAGGTTCCACAGAGAACTAAAAATAGATCTATCCTACAACC
>NW_007731679.1:129929-187260 GCF_000696425.1 Galeopterus variegatus
CCGGCTATCTCACTACTACACAAAAAGAAAATAAAATCAATATATCAAAAAAGCACTTGCACTCCCATGTTCATTGCAACACTATTCACAGTAGCCGAGAGATGGAATCACCCTAAATATGTCCATCAATGGATGGATAGGTAAAGAAAAAAACAAACAACAACAACAACAAAAACCCTGTGGTGTACATATATACAATGGAATACTACTCAGCTATAAAAAAAAAAAAATGATACCCTATCATTGCCAGCAACATGGACAGAACTGGAAACCATCATGTTACGTGAAGTGAGTCAGGCACAAAAAGACTAACACCTCATGATATCATTCATTTGCGGAATCTAAAAAAAAAAAAAAAAAGTGCTTCTCATAGAAGTAGAGTAGAACAATGGTTACCAGAGGGTGCGGGGAGGAGGAAGAGGAAAATTGGTGGGCTAATGGGTACAAAGCTATGCTATCTGGGCTAATGGGTACAAAGCTATGCTATCTACCCTAACTGAATCATTGTGCAGTTTATGCATGTACTGAAACAACACACTATACCCCACAAATATGTACAAGTAAATGTTAAAATATTTGGAATGAAACTTAAAAATATTTGTATGATCTTCCTCAGTCACTGAGTAAGTGAGCAGTTTCCCCATTACTACCCCATTTGTACATCCAAACACCTCAAGGTAGGTCTTTGACTGTTTCCCTTTCTTGGACTCCCCACATTCAATCCATCAGCAAGACTGGCTCACAGTAGTCTCAATACATATTCATGGAATGAATTAATAGGTGAATAAACAAGCAGTGTACAACTGCTTCATGCTAGGAGCAGAAATTATGATAAACTACTCCTTACAGTCCAAAGATACAAGCAACAGCATTCATTCTTGACACATCTTTTTAATAACTGATGGGGAAATGAAACCCATAATAAAGGCAGATGCTGAGATTATAGCAAGAGTCCTCTTCTCAGATTTCATCACTTCCCCTTAAATTACTGGCACAGTCTGTAGCACTGCTATTTTGGGAGATCTAATTTCTCCTTTGTTAACCAGTTTAAGTAAATTCAACATGCTGCATTTTAAAAATCATAGCTTCCCAAATATAACAAATTCCTAAAATTCTGTAATATATTGATTGCCAGCTATTGACTTTGCAACTGCTCAGATGAAAACCTGGAGAACAAAACTAATTACACTAACTTTCTAGATGAAAGGATCAATAGCTTTGGTATATCAGAGCTGAAAGATAATGAGCCATATCAAATTATCTCGGGGAACAACCTCTGAGAGTGGAGTAAATAAGGTGTTTTTTTCAACTTAATATTTTAATCCATTATTTTCTATTTGCTTTTCAAACCCAAATTCAATTTAAAATGTATATAGTTAATGTTTTTAGGAATGGCAAATATTAATTCACTCTTCTGGTACACACAAAAAAATTAGTGTCTATAAAAATGACTTGGGTCATTGCTTTTTCAATAAAATAACAAAAATTTGAGCCAGGGTTGAGTCAGACATCCATTAGCATCTTAGGTTTATTGACTGTCATCCACATTCCTTTCAAGCTCTTTTGAATATGAAGTGAACTCACCAGATGATAAGTATAGAAATAATACACTCTAATAAAATTTTGTCTAAGGCTCAGGTTGTAAGTTCACTCCCAACACTGACAAGTCAGTCATGAAACAGTTAATCTTGACGAGGCCTCTCACAGAAGCACCCAGTGATCACAAGGCCACTGGAAGGCAGAAAGCACAGCCTATTCACCACCCATGGAAAATAATTTTACAGCACACACACACACTCTTGACAGGAAGTCTATAGTATCATTTCAAAAACCTCTTAACTAGGAAATGAACTTACTCATTTCTTCATAATTTCTGCTGCTGGCACAAAGCAGTTGTACACACCTGCTTGCTTATTCATCTATTAATTCATTCCATGAATATGTGTTAAGACTGTATGGCAAAGTATGACAAACCTAATACAAGTGAAAAGATAAAGAAATTATGCTGAAAGAGGATAAAGAAGCAAATGACTCAGAAAGGTACAGAAACTATCAACATACAAAAATGGAAATTGCAGAGGATAGAGGACCCTTTTATCCACTGAAGACATGACTGAAAGTGTCACATCACACAAAGCACACTTTCACAAATTCAGGATGAAATTTCAGACAACTAGTGGACACTGAAGAAAGCTATTAAGTAAAACTTGTGATGACTGCTTTGCTAGGCAGTATACCTTAACAAATAGTGCAGCAGAGCCCATGGAACTGAAGGATTCATTCAACAAAATAAAAAAAAATGCAACTGAGAGCTTAAGCATCAGGCTAGAGTAAGCAGAAGAAAGAATGTCTGATCTTGAAGACAGTCTTTTCAAAATAACCCAGGTGGACAAAAAAGAAAAAAAAATTTTTAAATGAGGAAAATCTTAAGAAAGCTAGAAGATAACCTTAACATTCATATCATGGGTGTTCCAGAAGAAGAGGAGAAAGGAAAAGGTATTGAAAATCTATTCAGTGAAATAATAATGGAAAACTTCCCAGGTATAAAGAGAGACATGGACCTTCGGATCCAGGAGGCTCAAAGATCCCCAAAGAGATTCAATCCAAAAAGATCCTCTCCGAGACACATTATAGTCAAACTGACAAAGCTCACAGACAAAGAGAAAAACTAAAAGCAGCAAGAGAAAAGTATCAAGTCACCTATAAGGGAGCCATCAGACTAACAGCAGACATCTCAACAGAAATTGTACAGGTCAGAAGAAAATGGGATGATATACTCAAAACAATTAAAGAAAAAACTGGTAGCCAAGAATTCTATACCCAGCAAGACTATCCTTCAGAAATGAGGAAGAAATAGTGTATTTTACAAACAAAAATATGGGGGCTCACTACCACCTGACCAGCCCTGCAAGAAATCCTCAAGGGAGGACTGCGTCTAGAATCTGAAAAATGATAATCACTACCACGAATACACAAGAAAGAGCAAAACTACTGTTAGAACAAAAATGCAAATGAGAAAGAGAAGGAAACTAAATCTTACTATCTCAAGAAATCAGCAAACATCAAAGACAAACATTAAAGGGAAAGAAAGGAGCAAAAGATATTTAAAACATCCAAATGAAAATCCATAAATGCCAGGCATAAGATAATACCTTTCAATAACAACCCTAAATATAAATAGATTAAACTCCTCACTCAAAAGGCACAGACTGACTGATTGGATTAAAAAGCTAGAACCACCTATATGCTGTCTACCAAAGACAGACCTCACCTGTAAAGACATACATAGACTAATAGTGAAGGGATGGAAAAAGACAAACCATGTGTTGGGTCTGCCACCGGCTGACCCAAACAGCCCTTGCCTTGCTATCAGTCTCTCCTTTGGTGTCCCTTCTGGTGGGCGGGCTGATTGCCCAGATTCCTCTTTCCCCAATCCCCATTGAGAGGAGATGGAGGAAGAGAGCTGTGAAGAGAGGTGAGCACAGCTGCCAGCCCCAACCAGCCCGTTAAAGAACACTCAAACACGGTGGGGGTTCTGTCGAGCAGTTCCTTTTATTATCACACAAGCACTTGCTTTTAAAGGCAAATGAGGAAGGGAGGTTTTTACATCCTCCAATCAGCTTAAAGGTTATGAGAGCATACATCCTGTCTCAATGCCTAGCTATTGCAATCACGCAGTGTTCACAAGCACGGAAGTGTGTATTTGGCCAATAAGGGCTAAGGCAAGGTTCCCGCAGACAATCCCACCCTACTTCCTACCAGTGCTGTCTTAGGCTGCCACGTTAATACGCCCTTGTGGGCCCATAATGACGCCGCTTGTAATGTCACTTAAGGTGGTGTTAGTTTTTAAGGCCCGACAACCATGCAAATGGAAACCAAAAGTGAGCAGGAGTAGCTATTCTTACATCAGATAAAAAAAGACTTTAAACCAAAAGCTATAAAAAGAGACAAAGACCAGTATATAATGACAAAGAGATCTACCCAGCAAAAGACATAACAATCATAAATATGTATGTACCCAACCCTGGAGTAACCACATATATAAAGCAAACACTATTAGGCCTAAAGAAAGGAAAAGACACCAATATGATAATAATAGGGGACCTGAATATCCTTCTCTCAGCAGTGAACAGATCGATCATGGGGTCAACAAATTAACAGAGAAACAGAATTTAAACTACCCTTTATACCAATTAGACCTGGCAAATATCTACAGAACATTTCATCCAAAAACTATAGAGTATACATTCTTCTCATAACCACATAGAACATTTTCCAGAATAGACCACATGTTCAGTAACAAAACAAACCTCAAAAAATTAAAAAAAAAATCAAAATCATTTCAAGTACCTTTTCAGACCACAGTGGATTAAAACTAGAAATCAATAACAAGCAAAACTCTGGAAACTATATAGGTACATGGAAATTAAACAACATACTCCTAAGTCCAAGAAGAAATTAAACAGGAAATAAAAAAAATTCTTAAAACTAATGAGAATAATGGAACATCATACAAAAACCTGTGGGATACTGAAAAGGCTGTACTAAGAGGGAAGGTTATTGCTGTAAATGTTTACATCAAAAGAATAGAAAGATCTCAAATAAATAGCCTAATGCTATACCTCATAGAACTACAAGAACAAGAACAATCCAACCCAAAAATTAGTAGGTTGAAAAAATTAAGATCAGAGCAGAACTAAATGAAAAGGAGAATAGGAGAAAATATTTGCAAACTATACATCCAACAAGGGATTAATATCCAGAATATACAAGGAACTCAAACAACTTAACAGGAAAAAAACAAATAACCCAATTAAAAAATGGGCAAAAGAGCCGAATAGGGATTTCTCAAAAGAAGATATAAAAATGGTCAACAGACACATGAAAAAATTCTCAATATCACTAATCATCAGGGAAATACAAATTAAAGCCACAATGAGATACCATCTCACCCCAGTTAGACTGGCTATAATGAAAAAAACAGAATAACAAATGCTGGTGAGGATATGGAGAGACAGGAACTCTACTAAACTGTTGGTGAGACTGTAAATTAATGTAGCCATTAAGGAAAACATTATGGAGGTTTCTCAAACTACAGATAGAACTGCCATATGATCCAGCAATCCCACTGCTGGGTGTATACCCAAAGGAATGGAAATCATCATGTTGAAGGGAGGTAAACATGAACACCCACATTCATTGCAGCACTATTTATAATAGCCAGGATATGGAACCAACCTAAACGTCTGTCAATGGATGACTGGATTGAGAAATGTGGTATATATAGCAATAAAAATGAATGAAATTCTACCATTCGCAGCAACATGGTTGAGCTTGGAGAAAATTGCATTAAGCGAAATAAGCCAGGCACAGAGAGAAAACACTGCATGCCCTCACTCATAAGTGGGAGCTAAGAGAAAAAAAAGGAAAGAAAGAAAGACCACAGTGGTATGTTGGACATGCAGAGGGAGAGAACAGAACTAAGGCTGCTAGGGGTGGGAGGGGAGAGACAGGATGGTTGAGAAGAGGTTGGGTGGGAGACACAGGGAAAACTGCAATTTGAGGGGGTGGGCATGCTGATAGTATTGATCCAATCTTCACATCTTGGGCACAGTTTCTGATGGTCAGCTCAGTGCCCCATGAATATGTATAATCGATAAAAATAAATAATTAAACTTAAGAAAAGAAAAAAAATTTTGGTTCATGACCCAACTCTACCTGTACATAATAGTTGTCCCTTAGATACCTGGCTTACTTCTGGGGGCTCTGATTCTTTATGCTTAAATCGAGGTGGGCCATGGATCATGCGACCCTTTAAGGGCATTTCACCAAGTGTCTGAATTGCATGTAGGGCATTTAAAAAGAATTTGTTCTGTATCTCTAAATCCCTTTATCTGTTATGCGAGATTTTTACTCACTTTGCCACATTGCATTGCTATGAATCCCATTAGGTATTTTAAAAACCAGGATTAGTGCAGCTGAATATTCTGCACTTCAGCTATTAATTAATTTCTAGAGAAAAAATTTTGTTCTAATTATTGTAGCATTGCAATATTGGGCATTGGTCATTTGAAAAAAAAAAGAACTAAATGAAATAGAGACCCCCCCAATTGAAACAAAAGATCAATTTTAAAGTTGTTATTTTGAGAAGATAAACAAAATAGACCAGCCATTAGCTAGGCTATCAAAAAAAAGAAGAAAGAAGACCCAAATAAAAAGCCATATATGACAAACCCACTGCCAATATCATCCTGAATGGGGAAAAGTTAAAAGATTTCCCTTAAGAACAGGAACAAGACAAGGATACCCACTCTCACCAGAACGATCAGGGAAGAAAAATAAACAAATGGCATCCAGACTGGAAAAGATGAAGTTAAATTGTTCCTGTTTGCAGATGAAATGATCCTATACATGGAGAAGCCTAAAGACTCTACAAAAAAACTGATAGAGCTGATCTTATAAAAATTCTAAAAGAAAATGTAGGGGCAACACTTCAGCAAGTAGAACTGGGCATAGACTTTATGAATACAACCCCAAAAGTACAGGCAAAAAAGACTAAAGAATTAAATATACATCCTGAAATTATAAAAATTCTAAAAGAAAATGTAGGGGCAAAACTTCAGCAAGTAGAACTGGGCATAGACTTTATGAATACAACCCCAAAAGTACAGGCAAAAAAAGAAAAAATAATAATAAACAAGTGGGTTTATATCAAACTAAAAAGTTTCTGCACAGCAAAAGAAACAATTAGCAGAAAGGGAAAAATAAACAAATGGTATCATATCAAACTAAAAAGCTTCTGCACAGCAAAAGAAACAATTAACAGAGCAAAAAGACAACAAACAGAGTGGGAGAAAATATTGCAAAATATGAATCCTACAAAGGACTAATACCCAGAATACACAAGGAACTCAACTTAACAGCAAAAAAAAAAAAAAACAAGAAACCCTGTTAAAAAATGGGCAAAGGAGCTGAGTAGGGATTTCTGAAAGGAAAATATACATCCTACAAAGGACTAATACCCAGAATACACAAGGAACTCAACTTAACAGCAAAAAAAAAAAAAAACCCCAAGAAACCCTGTTAAAAAATGGGCAAAGGAGCTGAGTAGGGATTTCTGAAAGGAAAATATAAGAATGGTCAACAGACACATGAAAAAAATGCTCAACATCACCCAACGTCCAGGACATGCAAATCAAAACCTCATCAAAATATCATCTCACTCCAGTTAGGCTGGCTACTATCAAAAAGGCTGAGAATAACAAATGCTGGCCAGATTGCAGAGAAAGGGGAACATTCTCACACTGTTGGTGAGACTAGTATGGTGCAGAAATTGTGGAAAATGGTATGGAGTTTCCTCAAACAACTATACGTAGAACTGCCATATGATCTAGCTATCTCACTTCTGGGTATAAACCCAAAGGAATGGAAATCATCATGTTGAAGGGAAACCTGTACTCCCATGTTTATTGCAGCTCTATTTACAATAGCCAAGAGTTGGAATCAGCCTAAATGTCCATCATAAGATGCATGGATGATAAATACAAATAAAAATATTAAAAATAATAAATTATGTAAAATTTTTTTTAAAAGAAATAAAAAGGAGTCACTATAACCAATACTAAAGAAACACAAAGAATCATTAGAGACTACTATAAACAACTATACACCAACAATTTGCAAACCTGGAGGAAATGGACAAATTTTTGGACACATACAAACTACCGAGACTAAACCAAGAAGAAATAGAAAACCTGAGCAAACCAAAAACAAGCAACAGGATTGAAGAAATAATCAGCAGTCTCAACAAAGAAAACCCCAGGACTGGATGGCTTTACTGCTGAATTCTACCAAACCATTAAAGAAGAATGAATGCTAATTCTCTGCAAAGTCTTCCAAACAGTTTAAACAGAGGCCATTCCCCCAAACTCATTCTATGAGGACAGCATCATTCTGATACCAAAACCAGACAAAGATACAACAAAAAGGAAAACTACAGGCCAATATTCTTGATGAACATAGACACAAAAATCTTCAACAAAATATTAGCAACACAGCAAAAATTTATTCACCATGATCAAGTGTGAGTCATCCCAGTGATGCAAGGATGGTTTGACATATGAAGTTAATAAATATGATACACCACATCAACAAAAACAAGAACAAAAACCATATGATTATCTCAATAGATGCAAAAAAAGTATTTGACAAAATTCAACATCGCTTCATGATAAAGACTCTCAGCAAACTAGGTTTAGAAGGAAAGTCTCTCAACACAATAAAAGCCATATATGACAAGCCCACCACCAATATCATCCTGAATGGGGAAAATAACAGGAACAAGACAAGGATACCCACTCTCACCACTACTATTTCACATAGTATTGGAAGTATTAGCCAGAGCAATCAGGCAAGATAAAGAAATAAAGGGCATCCAGATTGTAAAAGACGAAGTCAAACTGTCCCTGTTTGCAAATCACATGATCCTATATATAGAAAAACCTCAAAACTCTACCAAACTCTGCTTAGAGCTGATAAACAATTTCAGTAATGTTGCAGGATACAAAATCAACACACAAAAATCAATAGTGTTCTTATACTCCAATAAAAAACTAGCAGAAAAAGAAATCAAGAATGCAAGTCCATTTACAATAGTCACCAAAAAAATAAAATACCTAGGAATCAATTTAACCAAAGAGGTGAAAAATCTCTATAATGAAAACTACAAATCACTGCTGAAAGAAATTAAAGAGGAAACAAAAAGATGGAAAGACATTCCATGCTCTTGAATTGGAAGAATTAATGTGGCAGAAATGTCCATCATACCCAGAGTGATCTACAGATTTAATGTAATCCCCATAAAAATACCAATGACATTCTTCACTGAAATAGAAAAAACAATCCTAACATTCATATTGAACAACAAAAGACCCTGAACAGCCAAAGAAATCCCGAGCAAAAAAAAAAAATAATAATAAGCTGGAAGCTTTACATCACCTGACTTCAAATGATACTACAAAGCTTTAGTAACAAAAATAGCATGGTACTAGAATAAAAATAGACACTCAGACTAATTGAACAGAGTAGAGAACCCAGAAAGCAACTCACATACTTAGAGCCACCTGTATTGACAAGGGCAACAGAAGCACACACTGGGGAAAGGACGGCCTCTTCCATAATGGGTACTGGGAAAACTGGACATCCATATGTAGAAAAATAAACATAGGCCTGTACCTCTAGCCATATACGAAAATTATCTCAAAATGGATTAAAGACTTATATATAAGACCTTAAACCATAAATCTACTAAAAGAAAACATAGGGGAAACACATCAGGAAGTAGGACTGGGAATAGACTTTATGAATAAGACCCCAAAAACACAGACAACAAAAGGAAAAAATAAACAAGTGTGATCATAGCAAACTAAAAAGCTTCTACACAACAAAAGAAATAGTTAATAGAGTGAAAAGATAGCCTACATAATGGGAGAAAATATTCACAAGCTATGCATGTGGCAAGATATTAATATCCAGAATATACAAGGAACTCAAACAACCTAACAGTAAAAAAACAAGTAACCTGAGTAAAAAATGGGCAAAGGAGCTGAACAGGGATTTCTCAAAGCAAGGTATACAAATGGCCAACAGACACATGAAAAAATGCTCAGCATCAGAGAAATGCAAATCAAAACCACACTGAGATATCATCTCACCACAGTTAGAGTGACCATTATCAAAAAGAGAGAGAATAACAATTCTGGCAAGGATGCCAGGAAAAAGAAACCCTTCTACACTGTTGGTAAGACTGTAAATTAGAGCAGCCATTATGAAAAACAGTATTGAGGTTTTTCAAACAACTACAGATAGAGCTGCCATACAATCCATCAATCCTGCTGCTGGGTGCATACACAAAATGAGAATCATCATGTCAAAGGGACACGTGCACTCCCATGTTTACTGCAGCTCTATTTACAATAGCCAAGATATGGAACTAATCTAAATGTCCATTGAAGGACAACTGGATGAGGAAAATGTGGTATATCTACACAATAGGATACTACTCATCCATGAAATTGAATGAAATTCTACCATTCGCAGCAACATGGATGAGTTTGGAGAAAATTATGCTAAGTGAAATAAGCCAGGTACAGAAAGAGAAATGCCACATGTCCTCACTCATAAGTGGGAGCTAAAAAAAAAAAAGAAAAAGAAAAGAAATTAATTTTTTTAAAAAGAAAGACACAACACAATCACAATAATTCCTTGAATTTTCAAAAGGAGAGAATGGAACTAAGGCCACCAGAGGTGGAAAAGGGGGAGGGGAACAGGAGGTTAAGGAGAAATTGGAAAGGGCCACAAGAAATGTTTACATTGTGTAAGGGTAAAATTTTTTTTTAAAGAATTAATGGAAAAATCAAAGAATTAATCAAAATGTTAATAGTTTGGTTATCTAACGATTTTGAGTTATAAATGATGTTAATTAATTTATTTTTGCTTTTCTATATATTTCAAGATTAACAGAATAGTGTATTAACACTAATTTTTAAAAGACCAAAATTATTAAAAACAGAAGGTTTTGGTTCATATTGGCATCTGTGTAGTAATCCCCCAAAAAGCAGCATAAATATCCCACCAAATTTTTTTTTAATTTAATGATAAAAATGATAAAAACCCAGTCATTCCATAAAATTATGAATAATAGGTGATTACAAAGTAGAAGAAACTAGATTAAGATAAAGCTAAATAGGTTTCTACTCACAGTACATTCCAACTTGATATCATGAAACAGAAATAATCAAAAATAAAAAGGTAGGAAGCTCTATGCAATTTCTCCCCAAATGTCTCAGACTCAAAGAATCAGGGAATAACATCTGAAGAACAAAGTAGGCATACCTTTCTACCTTATGTATTCTACTCTGTGAAGAAAGTAGTAACTATGCCCACTTCCCGTCTTCACCACCAGATATTATTATCAGTTGCAAAAAAAAAAAAAAAAAAACTTCACTCAATTTAAAGAGCAAGAATTATACAAGTTATACTTTCTGAACACAAAGCAGAAATATGATATATATTTTTAATTTAAGTACCATTTGGAAATTAGAAGATGAAAACCACCTTTAAATTACCCTGAATAGAACAAGAACCAAAACTGTAATTACAGATTATTTGGAAAATACCAAAATAAGAATACTACATATAAAAACTCAGGAAATATTGTCAACCTGCTTCATCAAAGAAATTTACTTTTAAATGGTTTTATATTAGTTTATAAAAGTTAAAATAAATGGGCAAAACATTGAACTATAGAAATTAGGAGTAGAACAGAAAGAAGTTCAGGGTTCCAGTCAACATGGCAGAATAGACGGTCCCCAGCGTCGCTCTCTCCCACAAATCAACTATGAAACCTTTACAACTATGAAAATGTAACATCAGCCAAGCTGGGGCTGCTGGAGCTCAGAGGAAGAGGAGGAGAGACCTATGGAGTTCATGAAGGGGGAGAAACTATGATGAGAGAAAGAAAAAACTGCTCTGAGCATTTTGGGCCATGGCCACTTTAAGGCTGGAGCTGCTGAGCACATGGAGCAGGAGCCAGCAGAAGCAGCAGCTGTGCCTTTCAGATAGAGTTACTTGGAGAAGAGGACCTTGGTGGCCCTCAGGACAGCAAGACCAATAATAGGGTTCCCATGGACCCACGCAGGAGTGAGGAGCCAGAATACCTAAAAAAGGGGAGCCATTCAGAGGCCGGTGAGTCCTCACAAAGGACCGGCACAGGGCCTGCTCCATGGGAAGTGTTTGCAGCACAGGCAGTTGGGGAGACAGGCCCACTGGGAGAACACTGGGGCACAGCAAGGACAGTCAATCCACCACCCAATCAGTGCAGTACCACTCAGAGGAAGACTGGTCAGGAATATAGAATTGCATGAGGTGAAGTTTAATGAAAAAACTCAGGCCCAGATCAGAGTTTCTACACAACCCATGTGCATTGGGTCTCTGGAGAGCTGGAAGTACCTATAAAGTCAACCATTAAACCCTGAGCTGCACAAAAAGTCTCCCTTAGGGAAACAGAAGCAAAGCAGCAATTTAGCTCAACCACACAGCTCAAGTACTGGTTCCCACAGGAAGTTCCCCCATTTTAGAAGTAAGCAAAGGGCATCAAATTAGTTCTGGCCCAGGAACACCACCAGTGCCTTCGGGCCTGCCAGGGGACATGAGGCATGCAGCCAGGGACCAGACCCCTGTCCACAACCACTCACACCACCAGCACCTTGGGGCCCCACCCAGGAGCCCGAGGTATGGAGCTGGGGAACAGACACCCCTCCCACAACCAGGCATACTGCGCCAGCATCTTGGGGCCCGCCCAGGGACCAGAGCATAGAGCCAGGGACTGGACCCCCCTTCCACAACCTGGCACACCACCAGTACCAAGGAGCATGCCAAAACATCACCTCCATGTGGGTAGCCCACCACAGCCACCGTAATAAGCATGGCTGCTGCAAAAGCTGCTAGTCACCATAACCACCACGCAGATGGTACACTAGCCACAGGAGTGCATTGACACAAGGAGAGTCACCAGCAGAGATACAGAAAAGAATAGGATGTCTCTCTCCACGACATCCACTTCAGAGTGACAGAAGAAGCATCTGCTCTATGATAATACTGGGGGACCTGACCACACCTCTCGGCATTGGACAGATCATCTAGGCAACAAATCAACAGAGTAACCATTATTCTTTCAGAAGGAGAGAAGAAATCTAGGGTTATTAGAGGGTGGAGAGGGGAAGGGGGAGAGATTGGACAAGGGGCATAAAGAATAATTATGACTTGTAACAATATATATGCTAATATATTGATTTGATCAACATATCTCAATGTTGAACCCCAAAAATATGTATAATCAATTTTGATTCAATAAAAATTAAAAAGAAAGAAAGAAGTTCAGGAAAACAAAAATTATTAAAAAGTAGAAATTGATAAATTAGGAAATCATGAAATTGAGGTAGACTTCATAAATAAATTCAAGTTATTTTTTTAAAAGTTTTCATAATAAATAATTAAGACATAATTTGAGAAGAAAGAGATGAGAATATCACAGACACATCTGAAATTAGAAAAAAATGATGAAATTAAAACAATGAAAAAATATTTAGTTTGGAGAAAAAGTGAAACACCAATAGTCGTGGAATAATTTGGGGAATATCATCAAGGAAATTCTTTCAAAAAATAATGCATGGCCTACACAGTTGATGGACAAATATTTCTGAGACTTCAAGCAACATATACTTCCTTTGCTATTTAAGTTGTTAAAAACTATTTTAAAAAGATTAAATGCCCCAATTAATTTTACCAATTTAAAGTAACCCTTATACAGAAATCTGTCAAAGCAGATAGAGGAAAACTACAAACCTATTTAACTTATAAATACTAACACAAATTTCATAAATAAAATATTAGCTACTAGAAACCTGTAAAACATCAAGAAGAAGAAAATAATCCACCATAGCAAGTCAGGACACATTCCAAGCATGCTAGGGTGGTTCCTTAATACATAAAAGAAAAATATTTAATGTAATTTATCATATCAGTAAACCATGTAAGTTAAAATAACCATCTCAATAGAAGCTGAAATAGCATTTGAAAATAATTAATCATTCATTTCTGGCAATTGAAAAAGTATTTATGAAGTAGAAAGAAATGTTCTCAATCCAACAGCCAATAGTCAATTTCATACTTACCATCAAAACACTAGAGATGTTTCCATTCACAGCTGTGCCTGAAGGCACAATTATTCATCACTGTTCTAAAAGCCTGAGCAAAACTAATAACATAAAATAAATTATACATTGAAAAGAGAAAGAGAATCATTATTTTCATGTAGCATGATTCTTTACCTATAAAACATGAGAATATCAACTTAAATTTTTTAATGAGCTAATTATCTGAAATCCATAGGTCAAAATATATTTTTAGTTATTAATCTTTTAACCATTGATTCAGTCTGGCTGCCTGGCAGCATTCTCTAAGATTGTAGATTCTCTAGTTTGTGAGGATAGGCTTCCCATATTAGTGCATTAAAAGGAACATATGACCTATTTTTTTTCTACCCATGAAGTGAGGTTGCACTTTGTAAGCCTGTAGCTCTAATCTTTTTTCCTTTATTTTCATACTCAATGAAAATGAAAGAGGAACTCAGGATTCATTGCCAAAATTTTCTTTGAGCCTTCAGAGAAAATCCCATCTTAAATTGCATCCTGTATTCAGCAGTTGCCATATATTTAGTTATTTGTTCACTCAACAGAACATGTTCTACGTCCTAGAACATGGGGATATGCTCTAAAGATACACACATGAATTTCATCTAACCCAGCTTGTTATCTAGTAGTAGGAAAAGACATGCACAAAAATTCAAGTGGGTCATACTCATATGATAAAAGCATGTGTTATGAGACCATAAAGTAGGTAGAATCTTTACTTTTAGGACTCTTTGAATTACACATTCAAGGGTCCCCATATGTAACCATAGACCACTACTATGTATGGACTAAGAATAGCTCTGAAAATGACTGAGTTTAATATATCAACTATTACAGGGAAACCAGGTAATGCTTTAGTGTTCAAAGCATTATAGCACATGGGCAGCTACTTGCTAAAAAAAAAAAAAAATTATCTGTTAGACAATTCTTTAAAAGACACTTTGGCCTTGGTTTTATTGCTGTTTTGTTGTTGTTGAAGTACGATGGCCACTGGATTAAAGCTGCTGCCCAGTCGGCAAGCATACTACTGTGGCATAATACTAACATGAAACTCTTTGGGTTCCTACCAGTGTGTTTAACCTTAACCATAAATCATGGCCAGGCTTCTGAGACCACCCTTGGGCCCCCGATTGGTCGTGTTAGGTTTGTAACAGGATGCTGGAGCAATGGCCATCTGGCAGGTAGAGATGGGGCAACCAGACCAAGGGTAAGTCAAAGAACTGCTCTGAGACTCTGTGGAACAACAACAGGGATGCGAACTTGGTCCCAGTAACCAATAAACCAGGATTAAGAGATAAGGAATGCAGCTGCTCATATTTAAGCATAGACTCTGGCCAGTGCACAAGTCTCAGGGAAGGGCCACAACTTCAGAGAGCTCTGCAAACAAGGGCTTCCAGCACAGATTACAGATTAGATAAATTTACAGTACAGTCTTCACATTTGCTCAGTGAGTAAGAAAAAAAAATACTTGATTTGACATCAATAATTTCAGCCTCCAATAGTGTGAATCAAATATTTATTGAGCATTTAATACTCTGTATTCTGATCTATGTTAGGAGCTACAAAGAAATCCCTGACTTCAAGATAATTAGTCTAGTTAACAAGTCATATACTCTCATAGTACTCAAAAGTTATTTTTCAAAACTCTAAATATAATTATAAGTAATTATTAGATTTTTTGAAAACATTTATTGACTCTTGATGCTCTAAACTCCATGAGATCAAGGACAATCACTGCCTCATCCGCCATTTTATTTCTAATGCCAACTACATAGTAGTTGCACAATAAATGTGTCTTGGATAGATGAATAAATGGATACATAATTGACATGTTAGAAAAATTTTTTAAAAGTGGTACCTAAATTATGTGGTATCTAAAAATTAAAAATTTAAAAAGTGGTATCTAAATTATGCTTCGTGTAAATAAACACAAAGAATGTAGAAATTCTAGGGGCTTGAGTAGTGGTAAAAGGCTAATTACTATCTTTAATATCACCAATAAAGATTAAGACAAAAACAAATACATCCAAATGAAGAAGCTTAAAATGTCCACTTGATGTGTTAATTAAAAGCTACCACTGAAGGTCCAGAGCCCCACTAATCAGGTCCAGCTGTTCCCCAGCTGTCTCCTCCAGGCTGCTTTGCTGTCCCCTTACCAATTTGCTGAAAGTGGAAATACAGTCCCTTCCTTTAATTTCATTAAAGCATAGATAGGCTATGAAGTATAATAAATCTTTAGTGTTTGGAGATAGCATGAGTACAATCCAGACAGTAACCTACACTGTTCGTAGAGGTTGCCACTCATAGCCTCTTTGAAAGTCTGTTGAGGTTGAATACACCTTTCCAGGTGATGCCCAGAAACCTACTGAGAAAGAGTTCAACAGAGTCCTGTCACCAAATTTAGGCTTTAGGTTGATCAATATGCATGTGTTTCCTCCTAAATTCATGATAAGCTAAATGACCTGCAGTGGTGATGGGGACCCTCTGGTCACAGGCATAAAAGTTTGGCTTTCTTCTTTTCATTTGGTAAATTAGGTTTCTCAAGAATCTAGGCTAGGAATTTCTGCACCAAGCCCGAGCTAATTCCTTTGAACGGTTGTTCTCCTAACATGAGTGGAAAAAACATCAGACCTATAGGTGCCTCCTGGCAGGTTTCCGATCTTAAGGTCTCCTGCAAACAATACATTGATAAAAAATAAGACACAGACACACACAGAGCCAGATTAGTCTAATTTCCTATTTCTCTAACTCCATGATGATACATCATAGATACATCATTTAGTTTTACTAAAGGCGCACTTAATTTATATTACTAAACAGAATATGTAATATTCTGGTATTCAACTTATGAATTCAGATTTAAGTGGCTTTACATTTTTTTCTAAAAGCCATAAATGGCTTCATAAGTACTTTAGTGTTGAGGGACTGTATCAGATAATGCTCATAAGCCATTTCGGATCTCCTCAGCTTCACCCGCCTCATTCCAGCTACCACTATGACAACCAGTTCTGCGCAAGCTCTGACCCACTTCATGCAGGTGCAACCTGACAGTGCTTTGCATTAGTCCTGTGCCATGCAAACCTTACCTTCCACCTGCCATAGAGGAGGACACCACAGGAACCCAGTCCATATTAAACCATACACAACCCAGGAGCAGAGGGACATGTTCCACTTGGTAGACCTTTGACAAATAGGAGGTGGGAACCTGTGCATAAGTGTTTCTTCCTTTATTTCCCAAGATAGATAGCTGGCCCAGTACAACAGTGGCAGTCTTGTCAAAGGTTCAGCTAAGGCATCAGAACAGGGAAAACATGGTGCAGGGTTGAGATGCTGTATTCCATGATGTGGTATACATGTTGAGCCAACAGCTAAAACATGAGGCTGTATCCTCAACAGCTATAATCTATGAGTCTCAGGAGCAAGGAGTGGAAAGTAGGATTGGCTCTTCTTACCACACCCACAATGTGCCTCCTGTGGAATTCATGCCTCTTGCCTTCCTGGATTGGTCTTTCAGTCCTATAAGCTTGACTGCCTTCTTCCCATTTTACATTGCCCCTCACCCTTGCCTATCGACGTGAATAAATTTTACTCATCTCTTGCACCCCAGATTATAGTTCTTCCCCTTCCCAAGCTATGCCCCATAGTACCCTGTGCATATCTCCCTTGTACTAAACACTTGATATTTTAAGTATCAGTTCACTAATAATAATTCATTCATAATTAAGTCTGTTTGCTCCTAAAGGCAAACATTATATCATATGCATCCCTATATCCCTGGTGCACAGCTTATTACCCAAGTCATAATATGCAATTAATAAATCTTTGAGTAAATAGGTTAAAAGGAGAAAAATATTTGAGACACTTTCCTCAACAAATGTGTACCTAAAAATTTAAACTGAACATCTTTGGACAAAACCAAATCTCATGTATTTGAATTTCTGCATTGGGGTAGATAGATCACACCTGTAATCATATGTCTGACTTCCTGCTCTTGTGATACTCAGACATCTGCTACTGGGTGATTAAACTGCTCTGACACAGGCATCAGCCTAGGGCTTGGCCCTCTCAGATGTCCTGGTTACCCACGGCTCTCTGAGTCAGTGTGGAACCGTTCTCACCGATGGCTCATGGGACCATAGGTCCTAAGCTACTGGGTTCTAGTTTTCCATATCCCTGGTATTTGGTCTTAGTTATTGCCTAGCTTTTCATCTCTCTGATTAACATTCTACTTCCCCCAAAGTCTAAGTCTTCTGCCCTTTGTACCAGTCTCCTGGAGATGAGGTCTCTGATCCCTGCTGGCTGCCTTCCAACTGGAGTGGAGTTAATTGCCTGACCCCTGGATCTCTATGAGTCAGCTGCACCAAGTTTGTGGCCTGGTTTGGACCAAAGGTATGTGTGTGCCATCTGTCCTTCCTGCTTCTTGGCCTGGCACCCACTTTTGGACCTCCCTTCAGACTCATTTCATGTAAATCTTCCTGGAGCTATAATCCTGAATTTCCTCTGGCCAGTCTCAGCTGTACCTCTCAGAACCTAGGTTAGAATGTCCCCCAAATTACTAAGCTTTTGTGAAAATCCATATTTTATTATATTGAGTTTTCTTAAGGTGAATTATACTGGTGATACAAAGCAGAACCAAGCTTAGGAGTCAATTTGAGGTGATATCTCTCTCAGTGGACCCACACAACTCAGAACTTTGTATAAGGAGATCTCGAGTCTGATGAGAAGCACCTCTTAGAGACCCATTGGGTCTGAACAAGTTCTCTGACATCAAGGACCTGACCATTTGGTTGAGAAAGGCCAACAGAAAAGTTCCTAAGAAGTCAGCAGAAAGTGTACATTATATGGCAGCTACTTCTTTGTTTATCAGCCTCCCTTTAGCTACCTGCCCCATTGGGTCTGAACAAGTTCTCTGACATCAAGGACCTGACCATTTGGTTGAGAAAGGCCAACAGAAAAGTTCCTAAGAAGTCATCAGAAAGTGTACATTATATGGCAGCTACTTCTTTGTTTATCAGCCTCCCTTTAGCTACCTGCCTTAAATTATTTTATTAGCAAGATTGACTTAGCTTATCCAAGGGCCTTAAAATGCAAACCATTATTGCTTCCCCCAAAATCTCTGGCATAATATCGATAGAAAAAACAAATTGAAAATTTGTCCCAAAATAAGATATGTGCATTATTTATATATTTATATAAGTTAGTAATGTTCTATGTCCAGGACCAACTTGTTGGTATTTCCCTAACTCATCCATATCTTCCCTGAAGTAATAAATGACTTCCCAGTTTAACAAGACCTCCTTACTGTGCACTGGATAATATGTGGTACTCGATCGTGTATGGTTGCCTTCCGCTCTTATGGGTATCATGGAATTTGGCCATCTGCTCCAAGATCTTCTCTCCTTGCTTCTCCCCTTTTTAATTCCATGGAAACCTCAGCCTGTGGGTAATAGTATGTACAAGCTATTATTTATCACTAGTAATTTCTAAGTCACAACAGGAAATTGGCCAACCAAGGCATCTTTGCGTCTTTGGCTATTTAAAAAAAATTTTTTTTTCACTCCATTTTCTCATTTTACTTCAGAGTTGTAAAGTCTACCAAGACACTGAATTGTTTGATCTGAAGCTTTTCATGGAAGAGAATTGTCTTTTGCTGAGTAAACTGCAGCATGCTGCCTTCCCTGTGCTGAAGATAAGATATTGATTATTTTAAGTGCTATATGGTTTGGGGATATGTATTTCTGTTGAATTATTACGTTCCTGAGAAATGAATACTTCACAAATGGATCCAAGATGGACTTTTATGGATTGAAATACTTCTGAACAGTACATTATCTATAACAACAAAATACATCATCAGTATGTGAATAAAATATCAATTATATATTCTTTTCCCCCATTAACTTGAACTTTGCATCTAGCATGCCAGTTTTTCTATAATGAGATAGCATTATATCCATATTGATTATAGCCTAGAAATGTTTTCAATTAAAATTTTGAAGTAAAAAATGTTCTTTGTTTTGTTTCAATAAAACTGGGCTGAAAACAAAAGTAACATTTTCAAAATAATTTGTTTGATGTCAATAGTTTATCAAGTGGCTTTTTCATGAACTCAGAAAAATCTTGCAGGAAAGGAATCCATTTCATGAGCTACCACAAAGAGCTGAGAACCCAGATTTTAGGCTGGCTTTAAGCATTAGCTCTTGATTCAACAAAAAGAGCAATTTGAAAACACCCATAAAACTAATCCCAGCCTATGGAGAGAGGCACTTAGTTAACTTATGTTCTTCCACTTACACCACGTGAATGGACTCTTTTGCATAATGTGACTGCAGTCAAGGGTCCTGGAAACATCACTATCATCATCCTCATGATCATCATCACCATCACCACCATTGCGTACACAACCCTAAGGTGGGCATAGCAAGATGGAGCCCTGGGATTTTCAAGGGGTTAACTCTAAATGTCAAATATAGTTCCAAAAATAGAAGGAAAGACGTGGCAGTAGATCAAAGCTGGGTTAGTTACCAGGTGTGCAATCTAAGTATATTAAGAGTTAAGTGAGGGAAGCAGAGATGACACCAGGTCCTGCTTCTTGACTTTTGAACCACTGCTTTTTCACAGCTGTTATCAACAACAATAACAAGATATAAAGTGCTTGTGTGGGAATATATTTACATTTTTTGGAGAACAAAAGAAAATGATACTAATGGATTAAAAAAAAATCAACATAAAAAAACAAAAAAAATCATTAAAAAGAGGCTGAACTTGGAATTAAAACCCTATTAAATCCAATAAAGTGCTAGATACGTTAGGTTAGTTATATATCTTTTTTTTCAATTTTATTTATATTTATTTTGTGGGGTACAGTGTGTTGTTTCAATGCATGCATATCTTGCACAATGATTCACTTAGGGTAGATAGCATAGTTTTGTACTCATTAGTTCAGCCCTAATTTTGCCATTTCTTTTTTCTTTTTAAACACACAAAGATGAACATCCTTATTGCAAAAATAACTCTTAAAAATGAATTAGAAAAACCTAGGCTGAAATTTGGTAAAGGGCATGAGCAAATAAGTAACACATCAAAATAAATACACGTGGTTAATAAGTACATTCTAGGATCTGGTTGAAGGTAGGAGTGGGGCTGTCCCAACCCCAGTCTCTCAGGATCCTGGGTGTTAGGCTGGCTCTGTTGCTGGCCAGGATGTGCAGAGGCAGCCAACAGGGGCAGGGCTGGAATCCCCTGCCCCTGTCTCCCAGGATCCCCGGGCATCGGTAGATTATGTATTTTTTAAACCTAGTTTTTGTGGTGTTGATACTATCCATCCTATTTTACTTATGAGGAATTGGGCTCAGAAAATTTAAGCTACATGCCTAAGATCACTCAGCTGGAAGTAGTGAGGCAGAATTGAATACTAAATTCAACTGAGGCAAAGATTGTTCTACTAAGATATCAGTGATTCTCAAACCTAGCCTCATGTTACTATCACCTAAGAATCTTTGAAAAAAATGCCTCTGCCTGGGCAACACTCAGGGTCAATTGAACATGAATCTCTAAGGAAGCCAAACATCACTACTTTTAGAAAGCTGCCCATGTAATTAGAATGCGTACCCACTTGTCTGGCTAGGGCAGTTGTTGGAACCCTGACAACACAGCCAACTGTATTGCTAGGGCCAGGGCCCAGAGACCCTTCAAACCCATTGTACAGATGGAGTCACAGACCTCTCATATGCCAGGCTGAGTCACCAGACCCCTCACATGCCAGGCTGGGTCGCCAGATCCCTCACATACAGGTCCACAAGCTAGGTAATTGGGAAAGATCCCAGGAGCCTGTTGGCAGATGACACAAGCTCAGTCCTCAACTTACACAGCAGCAGCAGCAGCAGCAGCTTACAGGAGCCTCCAGCAGCAGTGGCAGTGGCCTCCTGGAGGGTCCCAGGAGCCATAGCAGCAACAGCTTGCAGCAACAGCCTCCAGAAGCCGTAGCGTCCTCCCTGTGGGCCCCCGGAGGCATCCCAAGGGTGGGGAGCACGGTGGATTAGAGCCATTCGTCATTTATACTTAAGTCCGACACCTGGGCACACATATGCAATTCCATTAGACAATAACCAAGGAACACCTGGGCACAAGTGTATATTTACATCAAATGCTGGGCAAGATTCTGAACCCCTCGAGGGATCCTGACCATTTATCTTTACTTTCCCTGCACCACTGCTGAAAACACTGTACTAGCAGACAGTTACCTGAATGGTGTGAATTAAGGAACAGTGAAAATGCCAACTGTCCAAGACAAAAAGTAACCAATATTTCTGAAGACTCTAAGGACAGAGTTCCTGTAGCAGCCAAAACACATAGTTTGGGCCAGAAGCACATCAGCAGATGATTCTTTTCAGCATGTTTACAGCTAATTCATAGCCCAAAAAGGAGGTTGAAAAACAATGATAAGTGAATATAACTTCCTGATAAAAATTCAGGACTGCATAGATATTTCCTGTAGGAAATGTCTAAGTTAATTGAGGCATAAGAAGTCATTTAAAAGGCCACTGCAAAAAAATAAACAAAGCTTAAAACTTGCACTTTCACTTTGCAATAAGGTTTCTTTGCTTCTCAGAACAATTCAGTATCTAAAACTTTGAGGAACGTAGGGAACAAGATCAAGAGAGAGGTCAAGCTGGAGCTTTGCAAAAAGCGTATAGAGCTTATTTAAAGATTAGGGGTAGAGGGCACCACTTAGAGAAGATAGCAATGACAGAGAAGTGTGAAACTTAAGTACCTCAAGAGCCTGAGGAAAAAGAGGCAGGAAGGTAGAAGGAAAACAGGAGAATGTAAGGACTTGAAGCTAATAGAGGAAAAGGTCTCCGGGTGTCAAAGTGTTCAAACACTGCTGAGAAATCAAGGAAGAGGACAGAGGAGTGTCCATTGCATTTGGCAATAGGGATATCACTAGTGACCAGTGATATTTTTGCTGTCCACTTTATTCCAAGTGTGTAATTATACCCCATTTGTGCTCTGCCAAGAAATCATACCTCCCATTGTGTTTGATGGCCATATAAATTGGAAATCCTAACTTAGATCAATTTTATAACCTGCAATTTTCAAGTTCCTTTCAGCAAGAGCTAAACCCCAGTTCTTTAAAGAGGGAAATAAGAGTAGGAAAAGCTGAACTAGAAAAGAGAAAATTTCATATTTAACCTTAAAATGTATCTTATCAATTTTGAAAAATAACTTCTCATAGAAATACACTTGGTCCTACTTCTTAAGTGACTTTGATTTTAGCTTCCCAAATCTGAAAATAGAAATTCAAACAGATTGAACATATATGTCTTATACCCTGAGCTAGCTGTAGGTTACATAAAGTTAAAAAATTTAAGATTTTAAATAGTGAAATTCAAATAAGAGTTAGAAGGTCTATATCTGACAATTGGCATTCACATGTATGGAAGGCTTAATTATAAAAATTCCCAAATCTAATAACCTCTTGACAGCTTAAGAAGCTGAAATGCAAAAAAGTTTCTCACTGAGGAAATACCATCTGAAGTTTCTTCTCAACTCGTTTTAGATTTATCAGCAAAGCATCTGAAGTCAGCCATGTGTCCAGTACTCTGCTCTGCTGCTAGTTCTGGGGGTGGGACAGTGGCTCAGGCTCATATGCAGAGACGTTTTGTTGTCTGCAGCTTGGCTCATACAAGGCTCTTCTGCCTCCTCCCTCAGTTCTGCACCAGAGGAGACAAGAACTCGACTAAAATCTGTTTTGCTTAATTTTACCATAAAACGGAATTGCCTGCATTCCAAATCCAAATCCTAAAATCCTAAAATGTTACCCTAGTTCACTGGAATTTTAATTACCTTTTTGACAATTAATTCTTGAAAACTTGTTTGAATCTTACAAACTTGAAAATTTAGATTACTAGATTTATGACTTGGTTTGGATATGCAGAAAATAGAATACATTTTCCAATGTATTTTCCTTCTCAAATTCTTTTGAAACTAAAAGACTGTCTTACCCTGTCTCAGGCAGCAAATTACCAGAACTAGGATCTTAGAACAAGACTGGAATTGACGTCATCTTACCTACCCTCTTTGCCCTTTTGGCTGTTGGGAAACAAATGCTGAGATGGAATTATTTGCTGAGCTCCCACTTTTTGAAAGGCATTGTGCTAGGTGTTGAACATAAATTATATCATTTGATCTACTCAATAACTTCATGCAGAATTTAATATTTTCACCAGTTTAAAAACAAGCAAACTACAGCCAACACCTTGATCTCAGACATCTATCCTACAGAATTGTGAGATAATAAATTTCTGTCATTTAAGCCAAAAAATAAAAATAAATAAATAAATAAAAATACGAAAACTGAATTCCGAAAAGTTAAGTAACATAGTTGAAAGTCACCAGGAATTAAAATATTCATGAAGATTTGCATTCAGAGCTGTCTGATTCAGTAACTGTGTTCTCTCTCCAGCACCACACAACTCAGAGGGTCCACAGGACTGCTTATAACTTCAGGAACTGTTAACCCAGGTGGTCTGCCATAAACCTTTTACTAACTTCTAACTAAATACAGCATTTCTGTCCATTATATAGACTAGTATCCACAGTGGTATTTGAGTACTTGTACCTTCATCTCCCATTAGTAAGTAATCTCAGATATTTTAATATTACAGAATAATTGTCGCAAATGTGTTGAAATACTATTTGTGCTCATCACTACCAAGAAATTATGTAGTCATTAAGCCTGTGCACTAGATCTTGTATTTAATGCCTTAATAAGGTATATGACACAAATTTTTTAAAATATTTTGATAAATGTTTTTCAATAGTATTTGGTTTTTTGAAATTTTAAATGTTTGATTTTATGCATTAAAAATATTGTGCTGCAAAACGGAAAGGACATTCTTGGGGGGGAGAGGAGCAAGGGAGGAGGGAGGGAGGTGTCGGTGATGGGTCATAATAGTCATATACATTGTATATTGACAAAATAAAAATTTAATGAAAAAATAAAATAAAATAAAATAAAAAATAAAATAAAATAAAATAAAAATATTGTGCTGCAAAGGGATCCATAAGCTATATAAGACTGCTAAAAAGGACGTGACATAAACAACGCCAATAACCCCTAGCTAAACCATATCATTAGGAACATTTTAATATGTGGTGACATACAAATTGGTTTTGTTTATTGTATTTTGATTGAACTAAGATATCAATTTTACTAATCAATAATCCCCAAACTGGACATCATATATTTCTCAAGTAATTTCTCATAATAGATACTCCATAAAACTATTTCTCTTAGTTAATTTTGTAGATGAGCCCTTCACACTTGCATCCTCAGAAGAAACTCACTTGTCCTCAGCTACTTCACCTGATGCAGAGCAGGTCCGAGGTGGGATTTTAGGGGCATCAGGAAAAATTACGTTCCTATCTTCCTTCTTCTTCTACCAGATTACTATTCATGCTAATTACTGATGCCTGTAATTCCTTTAGGAAACAAAATCTTCAAAAGCTTTTATATCATAGTTAAGAATAAGAATTAATAGTCAAGTGCTCCCGAGAAAGAGCACAGTTATTTACTTTCACACAGAGCTATAAATATCTAACAACAGCCCTTTTTCAAGAAGAAAGTTTTTGGGTCGGCCCATGGCTCACTCGGGAGAGTGTGGTGCTGATAACACCAAGGCCCCAGGTTCGGATCCCATATAGGGATGGCCGGTTAGCTCACTGGCTGAGCGTGGTGCTGACAACACCAAGTCAAGGGTTAAGATCCCCTTACCGGTCATCTTTAAAAAAAAAAAAAAAAGAAAGAAAGAAAGTTTTGATAAGAGAACTGTGCAATTAGAAAGAAGTATCAAGGAGGGAGGAAAAAGGGCACAGTAAAAGAAAACAAAGTCTCTCTCACAACTTTGCCTAAAGTCAACCCTAAATTGCAAGGATTCACTTAATTCTAGTACCATAATTTCCAATATTGTAGTTTTCCCATTGTCAAAAAGGAATGATAATATGGTGCTTGTCACCCACGTATTGGCTGTGTGGTAAAGACTGCCAGCTTCTCAGGCATCAAATGCTTTGCAGTCACCCAAAAAAATGTCATATGTCACAATCAGTTGTGCCAAAAACCATCTCTTCCTTATGACAGGTCTTGCCATGGCCTGTCCTCTGCCTCTCTCATAATGTAGTTCTTCAATCTCCAGGCTTCCCACAACACAGGAAGAGGGCAATTACATGTGCTTTCAGCCTGACTCATTTTCTGATGGTAACAATCAGTATTTAAGCTAATTAGGAAGGATTCTTTTGATGTCTTTTATTTCATTCACAATTAGTCTCCTGCTATATATTTTTTTAAATAAACTACCAGTCAGTAGTGGGAGGAGAAGGAATCATTTTACTATCCTCAACTTCTATCTGGTTTCAGGGCATTGCCCATCATCTGGCTGTTTCTGTCTTGAAGAACATATAAAATGGAGGGTGTTTAGGAATAGCAACTGAGTTACCGTGAGCTGCCTCTCCTAATGGAATTCTAATCTAGGACCAATGAGGAACTGATATGAGAAGGGTCAGAAGTCCCAGGATGTGCTCTCTCCTTTGAGTCAATTCTCTGTTTTCACCAAGTCACTATTAAAATTCAAGTTGAATTTCTAGTCTCCAGAATCTTGGCACGGATGAATTTAACAGATTGGTCAATTTCAGAGAGCAAGATCGTAAAGGAATGAACAAGGAAATGGGTAAAACTAGATGGGATGCTGAGGTTGGAGATTCTGCTGGAAAAGTGTGAGGTGAGGGGCTGTCTTCAGTTTGAGAGAGCAGAGGGCACAGGAGAGCCCTAGAAAGGTCTGTAAAGGTGGTGAGCCCTCTCTGAGAAAGTCTTCCGCATTCTTATTAAACACTGACTTTTAAATTGAAAGACTGCTGTTCCACTGTTTGAAACAAGGGAGCTGGGAGAATTAGTCTTCAGCTGAATGATTTTTCTAACAGGTCACAGAGTCAATGTTAGAGCTTTGTCAGTGTCAGCCTAGGCGGATCTGGTCAGTGGCAAAACCCACATGAGACTCAAGGTCAGACTATTCACAGGTTCTCTAGAACGACTCATGACTGGAATCATTCAGCCAGCATTTAAGGCAAACCTATTCATGCTATAGAATATTCATGCTACGGTGTGATTCTTGCCCTGAGACACTCACAATCTTGGGTAGGAATGAGGTGTTTGGGCCACTCACAGACACTAGCACAAAGTGGGTTCGTCTCTGTGGGTGAGATGTCACAGAGCGCTACAGATGGGGCTCACCAAAAGAGCGCCTCCGACGCCTCAGCAGGAAGCTCCATTTATATCTAAAGATGACACCACAGATGACAATCACTGTCTTTGTATGCGGATGTGGTGGCAAAAAGAAAATCTTCCCTCTCCATTGCCTGTATATGAAGACTGACACTTGGTTTATACCTGCAGAAACCGCTTGCTGTTCTGGATGTCCAAGGGCTCCTAGTTGGCCTCCTTACTTTTATTCAGGGGTAAAAAGAGGAAGAGGAAGAAGAAAGGAAGGAAGGGAGGGAGGGAGGGAGGGAGGGAGGAAGGGAGAGGGAGAGAGGGAGAGGGGGAGAGAGAGTGAAAGAGAGAGAGAGAAAGAAGGAAAGAAGGAAAGAAAAAAGAAAAAAGGAAAGAAAAAAGAAAGAAAGAAAGAAAGAAAAGAAAGAAAGAAAGAAAGAAAGAAAGAAAGAAAGAAAGAAAGAAAGAAAGAAAGAAAGAAAGAAAGAAAGAAAGAAAGAAAGAAAGAGAGAAAGAAAGAAGAAAGAGAAAAAAAGAAAGAAAGAAAGAAAAAATTAAAGACAACTTTCAGTCCAAATGTTACAGGTCATACTTATTTACTCTTGGAGAACCCCTAAAGTCAGTAACCATGGTCCATCATTTGAAATTGCAGGTTAAGCTATATTAAAAAAAAAAAATCCTCAGCCTAGCTTCCATATAGGATCCTCCCTTTCTCAATTACCAGCTGCTTGGTTATACAACGTCATCTCTCACCATTCCATTTTCACATACAACTGCACACTACTCCAGGACAATTGCACACCATCCCTCACCACCACCACCACGCTGCCAAAGCTGTGACACCCCCAGATGAGCAGCAGTGTGCCATTCTCTTTCATAGCTCCAGCAGCAGAGCATAGCATCTCCCTGAATAGAATTCCCTTCTCCTCTTCTTTGCTGGGTGAAATCCTATTAGTTCTTCAGAGCCCAGTTGAGCTATGACTGCCACTGACTCCTCCATCCCCAAAAGACATTAGTCCTCTGTGTTGCCACATTGGCTCTTATCTCCAATGTAGCATTGGTATCACATTCAGCTGGGTTATTTGTGACCACCCCTCCAAAGATTAATGGTTATTTTTCAAGCACTTATAATGGTTCCTGACAAAATCATTGCTGAATTAATAAAGAAATTAATAACTTACCCCTCCAACAAAATTGTTTTTCAGCAAGGATCAATTTAGTGCTGACTTACAAGCTGTATTATATGATACCTTGATGTTCTAAACTTGTCATTTTAAGTCATCACTGTAGCTCAGAGATGACACTAAGGAAAATGTTAAAGGTTGGGTGCAAATGTATAACTTGAAGAAGCCTCAGACCTCCAATTTTCTCTATAACTTAATTTAAATATGGCCACATACTCTGTTTAGAAGATATAGCAAGGTCACTCTGAGCTTGATTCAGTTCAGTGACAGCAGCATGCAGCAACTCCTTTCATCATTTCTAACCTGTACCAACAACTATCCAGAAGAAAGAGCTTAGATCAAGCCTTGATTGGTCCCTGAAAAATGTTACTGAACACTCCAAATACCCAATTCTGTAGTCCATCACGAAATGGTGGAATTCTAGGTGCTTATAATTGGAAAGGATCTTTCAGCCACCTCTCCTGACTCACCACCAACATTAACAATCTTCTGTACAACATCTGGGGCATATGGTTGCCTACCATGGCTTGAAAACTTCCAGAAACAAAATGCTCCATACTCGATGTGTTATCTATGAACTTCTGTTGGGCAGTTGTGGAGATGAATTAGCAAATACATGTAAATCACATAGCATACAGTAACTGCTCAATAAATGTTAGTTATTGACATTACTATCATTACCAACTCTCAAATCCTCTTTACTGAAAACTCTTTCTTTTAAAATATAAAACAGTATATAAGAGGCAAAACAGTCTGCCCTGTACACATCAGTTCGTATAAAAGAGAAATATACATAAGTATGTGATAATGTGCGTGAGTGTGTGTGCATGACCACACTTACCAAGTTCCTTGAAAGTGTCCCCAGCTGCCACTGCAGATGACGCTCACTGTGAGACCTTGAACGTCCATGCTGAAGATTCTGTTTCCAGTCCTCTGATGCCAGGATGCTGCTGTGCTTGGTGCCAAGGTGTGACGAAAAGTTCCCTCTCCCTCTTATGCTATGCTCTGTCATCTCAACTTGAAGCAGTACTGCTATACCCAGAGTCCCACAAAATCTATCACTCATCTAAGCCAATTCACTACACTGGGCAGAAAGTCATCTTCCCCATCTCCTATCTCGCTGAGGCTCATCTATTAATCATCTATAGTACTTAACCTCGCTGAGGGAGAAGAAACACAGACAAAATATTTCCACAAGAAAATATAACTATTACTGTGTCAGTCCTATGAAGTTCCCATTTGAGAAAGGAAATTGTCTAAGACACTGTGTTTACAGGGATGCAGTTCTGGCTAGAATATAAACACCTTTCAACCTTGTCACATAGAGCAGTGTAGTTACTGGGAGCCACAGCTCTCAAACATACACTTTTCTAATTATGTGTTAAGCTCTGCAATTATAAAACCAACTGGGCCATTCCTGTGGTTTCCCCAACAAAAGAACACTTTCTGTTAAAGGTGCATTCGAGTATCCAGCTCATGCAGATATACTTGCAACTTTGAACTAACAGGTTGGTTTCATTCCCACCTTCTATTTCCATCCAGGTTTCAAAGATCTAAAATCTAAGATCTAAGAGCCAAGTTTCAGTTGGAACTCAGATCCCAGGTATTTATGTTCTCTTGCCCAGGAATTTCTGCAAGAAGCTCATAGACTAGGAATGGGATCTTAGCTTGCATACCCAGCCACCTAAAATAAATTTATGAGTTCATAAATAAACATTTTGAGAACCTGTTTTGTGTGAACCATACCCTTCACTAACACTTCCCTCTGGATACGTTCCCATTTATGGAGTGCCTATATGAAATATGGAGAATCATGCAGAGTTTCCTCCCATCAGTTTTATTAACAATCCGCATTGCTTATTTTTCATTACCATGAAACTCTTTCTGAATTAAGATGGAAATTAATGCAAAGGTGTTGTATGTGCAATACAAAGGTGCAGTGTGTCTATTATGTTGTTGTTTGTGCAAAAGTAAAAGACTGTACATAAGCATATGCTTATATAGACATGAAAGGACTCTGGAAGGGTATACACGATGTACTAACAGTGGTGTCTGTGAAGGAAGATTAGGTAGCTAGGTGATAAGGTGAAATCCTAGGTAATAAGGCAAAAACAAAAGTAAAATCCTCATGCTGTTCTTGGAGCTTCAAGAAGTAAATCTTGAAAAGCATGTACATGCTTTTCATTATATGCCCTTCTGTACTTTTTCAGTCTTGAAGTATGTTCATATGTTGGACATTCAAAGAGTTATAAAAAAAACCCAATACAAAGTCAGGAAGCCTGACCCCTGGTTAATCAGGCGGCTCCAACCCCTTCCTGCTGCCATTTCAGGGAGAAAAGATGGATTCTGGGCTCTCCACAAAAACCTAGGAACCTGGAATTAGGTTTTTATGGAATTTTTGTGCATGTTTCTTAATTTCTAACATAAAAGGCTTGATTTAAAGGCCAATCCTTCTATCTTTCAGATACCCTAGGGTACTTTCTGAAATCTGTTGAAAACATGCCAAATAATCCTGACATTCCAAAAGCCAAGCTCATCCTCACTATGCTCAGAGAGACTTGTAGCCCACCCTGGAGGAGGATGCTGGCAGGTGGGGCTGGGGGTCTTAGAGGATATCAGAAATGGGGGCTGAGGACCCAAAGGCCCCACCAGCACCCAAGCTGGCAGGCACAGGCCCTGCTCGGCTGGTCTCTCCAGGCCCCCCTGGGGGCTGTGTTCACACACTCCTCAGGGGAGGGGGCCTCTCTGCACTGGGCCCTGGCCTGGAGACCCCTCAGACACCCTGTCTCCTCTGACAAGATTCCTTTGGGGTCTGCTACCCTTCTGGGTTAGGAACCATTCCCATAATTGACCTTAGGTCACAGCCCAGGAAAAAACACTATTCCCCTGGGGTGAGGGAAAGGTATTTTCTTCCCGCCCCCCTTGTCAGCCCAGCCTCCTGGCCCTCTTGGAAAGGCAGAACTGCCTGGGTTGAGAGCAGTTTCTGGTGCCCATTCCCATAATTGACCTTAGGTCACAGCCCAGGAAAAAACACTATTCCCCTGGGGTGAGGGAAAGGTATTTTCTTCCCGCCCACCTTGTTAGCCCAGCCTCCTGGCCCTCTTGGAAAGGCAGAACTGCCTGGGTTGAGAGCAGTTTCTGGTGCCACAGGAACGAGTTTAAAACCCAGGTCACAGCTTGAGAATGGCATGACCTTGGGCAGTTACTGTGTTTCACTAAATCCAAGTCCCCATCGATGCAACCCTTCATTTAGGTACAAAAACAAGTTGCCACCTCTAACTGTAAGATGCCCACCTAAGACCTCCTGAGAGCCTCAATGTTACAATGTAAAAAAAAGAATGGAGGAAGTGCTTGCGCTTTCTGAGTTTCCCTTTCTGCACCTGCAAAGCAGGGTGTCTGCAGTACCTGCCTCACAGGGTGTCAGGAGAGCTGCGCTAATGAGCGAAAACGCTTTTGAGGAAGCTCCACCTAAGGGTTTGCGATCATCCTCACCATCCTCACGACCAAGGCAAGGGCCACAGGAATTTTTTGTAACTTCAGGAAGATCAATGCTGAGGGGAAAATCCTGCAGAAAACCCCCGACAGGCAGCACAGCTTCACAGAAAAAGCAGGGTTTGAATTCTAGCTAAGCTTCTTTCTTTAGGCAGGTCAGTTTAACCCTCGAGCCTTTTTTCCTTTACTATAAATGAGGACAAAGACACATTATCATAATGGCTTATTTTTAGGATTAAATAAGTTAACGTATATCTAGCCCTTGGCACAAAGGAGACATTTAATAAATGCATTTTGTCATGTGGGTACCAAGTGTTTTTCCTAAACATTTCCTATTTGGAAATGGTTGATGTAATCACCATAGTTTAGGAAAAAATATCCCATTACAGAAAAGTAATGGTAATGTAACAGGGCTATTCTGTCAGCTTTAAAAATCCTCAGTCTCTGAAAACAGCTGCTGTGTGCCATGACCCGAGCTCTGGTCTTGGCCCACAGGTCTCCACAGCCAGGTCTCTGATGACACAGGTGGGGTGGGCTGAGATAGGAGGAAGAAAACAGGGCTGCAGAACTAGAGGGCTCTGGGCTCCAGAAGTCCAGGAACAGCACAGGTGATACAGAGGTGGCCCCACTGGGAGGCTGCGACCACCAACGACAGCCTAATGACGAGCTCACCTGCATGTCTCAGACTTAGCAGGGATACCCACTTCTTCCTGTGAGTTCTCTCCTTTTTCCATCCAGACCCTCTGTGCAGTTTTGAATGCAATTTCCTTCCCTTTCCCTCACACCCCACACTCAGCTGTCAACAGATATTAGTGGCTTTTCTCCCCTGGCCAACAACTCCCAGTCCAGCTCATCTGCCCTCCAGATACAACAGGGAGTCCAGAGATGTGGAGCCCCCAGCCTTTGCCCTGGCCCCCATCCTCGTCCACCCACATTGGCATACCTTCTAGAGCACAGAGCCCTTGAAAATGACAAACAACCCCCAGGCAGAAGCCCCAGACTAGACTTTGGAAAAACATAGGTCCTGGTGGGCAAACCATGCAGGGGGGCTTCCTGGGCACCCAGGGCTAGAAACCGCATCCCTCTCCACCAACACACACAGGTGACAACCAGGCTACATTCACCCTGACCCCCTCCCCTGCATGGAGGAGCAGGTTCAGAGATATAAAGAAGCATCTTAAAAGAGGACAGCGGTACAAATGGAATGCCTAAACCCTGCAGTCTCTGCAACCTGATCCAGAGGGCTCTGCCCAGCGCCGCACAACTCAGCAGCTGCTCCCAATGGATACTCACCAGATCTTAACCTGAGTGCCCCCAGGCAGCCGTAAGCATCCGTGAGCTTGCCATACTGTCCTCTAATGACTTCCTTCTCCTCTGGAGCTGGGGGAGAGACACATCAGAGAAGACATCAGCGCAAGCCTCCTGTTCGTTCACACTGCAGCTTTCCAATCTGGCTCCCCACCCACTCGAAAAAGAAAACGCAAAGACAATAGCTTGGCCCGCAAACACAACATGTGCTGGGTTTATGATTCGCGGATCACAGAGCTGCAAGGTTTAGACTTTCCCATGAAAAGCTTGCTTTCTGGAAGCACCGACAGCTTCCTGGGGGCTGGAGAAGGTGGGGGGAGTTCCAGGGTGGCTGGGGGTGCTGGGAGCAGGCGCCTTGGACCTAGCCTCTGCCATGTCACCCTGCAGCCCCGCTCCACATGTCCAGAAACAGCAGTGAGTCATCTTAACCATTTGTGAGGACCTTCCTTCCTAAGTATCATCTACCGGAGGCTTCAGTCTGGAAGTGCCCACCCACCCCAAGGTACCTGCTATCACTCTGAGCAGAGGATACCAATCTTATTGAGATCTAGTTATCAAATATTTTTGTAAATGTTATAGTAACATGTGCCTTATCATTAACACCTTAAATAACAAAGTCTAGCAGGGTCTACTAATCACCTTAATTCCAAAATAGTGATGAGAATAAGGTATTTCAAGATACCTGCAACAACTCTAATGTGATATGAAAATGTCTGTAATTTCTACAGACAAATGGTGACAAAGCCAGAGATGTGAATAACATACCGGTTTTGTTGCCTACTTTCCTAAATGAAGGAAATGTTTTAGGATTTACAAAAGTAAAGATGGACATTCTTTCCCCATCCCAGAGAACCAATCCACAAATTCTATGCAGAGAGCACTTGAGGGGCTTTGGGCCCCAGCACAAAACCGCTGAGCTGGAAGAGGCCACTTCTATATCCTTGTGGAGGTGAGAAAAAGAAGGGTTGATTCTTATTCTTTCCCCATCCCAGAGAACCAATCCACAAATTCTATGCAGAGAGCACTTGAGGGGCTTTGGGCCCCAGCACAAAACCCCTGAGCTGGAAGAGGCCACTTCTATATCCTTGTGGAGGTGAGAAAAAGAAGGGTTGATTCTTTCTAGGCCTCATTCTTCTAAGCACCAGAAAGGAATTCTAAGACCGCCTTGACTCCCAGAGTTAAGGAATTTCAACTAGGAACTAAGATCCCAAAGGGAAATACGAAAAAGAGAGAAAATGGCAGAAAACAACAGACCCTCACACCCAGCCCTGACAGCAGATGCCCTGGGAACTTCCTGCATCTCTGTAGATGTAGATTCAAGAAAGGCCAGTGTAGAATTCCTGGACAAGTGCTGTAAGCTGGGGAGCATAATTTTAGCTAACACCCCCTTCACACCGCCACTCAAAATATCCACCACCCCACATTTTCCAGGACAGGCCCAATTTCCTCATTCCTCTCAACCATCCCCCCAAAGGGCACCTGTACTCATTAGACCACATGTCTGGACTAGGATTGGAAATATGGTCAGTCTGACAGCCCCATCCTCCTGTCTGAAGCTCTTTCCACCCTCAGCACCCCGGGTTGGGCCCTGGCAGCCCAGAGCCACCTCTCTCAGGAGCCAGCCTGGGCCTGCTGCTCCTGCCTCCTCCTCTAGCCTGCCTGGGAGGGCTGGGGGCAGGCACCAGGGTCTCATGGCATGACCTGCCACCTTCCACCCAACAGAAGGGTCTGTCCAGGCTGAGCTCAGGACACAGCTGGCAGGGCAGAGAAGTGGGACAAACCATAAGGCCAGGGACCCCTCTCCATTTTTCTAGGTAGGAGTGGTAGCAAGGTGCGATGTAAACAAAAGACCGATTACCAGCATAGCCAGAAGACCAACAGCTTGAAAACACACTAAATTCTCACTGTTCATGGTACAGGCTGAGTATCCCTTATCTGAAATGCTTGCGACCAGAAGTGTTTTGAATTTCGAATTTTTTCTGGTTTGTTTCAGGTTTTGGAATATTGGCATTATACTTACCGGTTGAGCATCCCCAAATCTGAAACTTCAAAATGCGAAATGCTCCAAATGAGCATTTCCTTCAACGTCATGTGGGCCTCAAAAAGTTTCAGATTTTGGAGTGTTTCTGATTTAGGATTAGGGATGCTCAGCCTGGAGGTCCGTTCCACAGTCACTTGGGAATACCGAGGCTTTGCTCCCGAGGGAAACACAGGTTCCTGAGAGCCTCTGGTCAACATTTCCATCAGCCAGTCAATATATACACTTGTTTTGTTCCACAGTCACTTGGGAATACCGAGGCTTTGCTCCCGAGGGAAATACAGGTTCCTGAGAGCCTCTGGTCAACATTTCCATCAGCCAGTCAATATATACACTTGTTTTATATGTGTTTCTCTTTAAATGTACCTTATTGAACATACAGTGATTCATCAACATTGAACTCAGAGCCAATGGCTCTATAAATCAAACCTGAACGAAGTTTACCAAACACACTTATTTTCTCCATAAGGCATGTCAGGCTTCGGCACTATGCGTGGGGCCACTTTAAACAGTGAAATCACCAAGAAAAAGCACAAAAAATGTGAAAATGTGTTGCTAAACAAATCGCGGAAGGAACACCTGTTCCCGTACGAGAGCTACAACAAGGCAGAGCGTGGCCTGCTCGACCTCAGCTGGAAACTTGTACATCGGGAGGCTCAAACTGTCGCCACTCTGCTCGTGTCCACAAGTGACCACGAAAGCACCGTCAGTCTTGCTCTTGGGGTTACAAACAAATTTTAGAGAGAAGGTGAATTTACAAATATGGAATATGCAAATAATGAGGATCCACTGAGCGTGTGTTAAGGGCCTGTCAAAGCCCATTAGGAGGCTTACCAGGAAAGCAGTCATCGGCCTCGATGTCAACTCATCGACTCTAAGGGCTATTAATCTGGGGTGACAGAGGACATCCAGCAGCCACTGGAGCTACAAGGGATAGGTTTTGGGAGGATCTTTATAATTTCTAAAATGTGTGCAAATTTTGTATATGCATTTTGATGGGGCTAGGATCCATAGTTTGCAACAGAATCTCAAAGGGGTTCGTGACACTAAAAAGGTTAAGAATCAGTTTAATGAATTAATCTTTCCCCACCCTTGAATTTGACTGAATAGGTTTTTTTGGAGGGGACTGGGGGCGGGGGAGGAGGGCAGACTAACCTAAAGATAATTAATAGAATCATAAAAGCTCTATGAGCAGCCAGAAGCCCTTAGTTCTGAGGGTTAAGCCAACTTTGCTGGCAGATGGGGGTGGGGAGGGGGGCTACTTACAGCAAACAAAGCACTTATGAAAGTAGGGTCCTTAGAAAAGGACTGAGAAGGCATAGCCCCACCTTTTCCATCAACCTGCTTCAAAAAGTTAAGGCAGCTGGGAAAGGGGGCAGGATGATGTATTTGTCTCCTATTGCTACCGTAGCAAATGACCACAAACACAGTGGCTTACTACACAGTTTATGATGACAATTCTGCAGTAGGGCTTACTGAGCTAAAACGAAGGTGTCAGGTGTCAGCAGGATTGATTCCTTCTGGAAGCTGGAGGAGAGAACCTACTTCCTGCCTCTTAGCTCCTTCCTCCCTCTTCCAGGTCAGCACTTGCAGCACTCTGACCTCTGCTGCCACCTTCCCATCTCATTCTCTCTCCCTCTTCCACCTCCCTTTACCAGCTTTTAAGGACCCACTGAGTGTACCAGACCCATCTCCAGGTCTTAACCCAATCACATCTGCAAAGTCCCCTTCACCATGTAAGTTACCACATTCACAGGTTTCAGGGATTAGGACGTGGATACCTTTGGTGGATACGACCCACTCCTTCCAGCACACGGGTCTCCTGCCCTCTGCTGCACACTGACAAAGGGCAAGGAGGAGGGGAGGGCATCCTCACACTCCCTCACATCTGCTCCCAGCCCCTAGCAGAGGAATGTCTCCTGCCTGAAAGCAATGACAAGCCCACTGTTACAGAACTCGAACTATGTCATGTGCCTCTGGAGGCTTCCTGGGAAAAGGGCCCGCTCCCTGCCCCAGGGCCTGCAAAACCTCAGCCTCACAGGTAGAAGCAAGGCCCTTTCCTGCAGGCCCTGTGCACCGCCTAACAGTCCCCCCAGGTTAGAGGTACTGCAGGAAGGCAGGGGGACGTAAATCAGCAGTTCTCAGCTCCACATCTCAGTAGACAAGCTGATAAATGCAATAAAATAACTCTAACACCAAAAATATCTATTTCAACCCTAGCAGCTTTACAAAGCCTTCAAACAGAACCATCAGCTTTAATATCATCTGGTTCTCACTGTGTTAACCACAATACAAGGAGGCCTTTGTGCATTCATTCAACTATGCAAATAAACCTGAGCAAATAAAACAAAACCATGGGACACTGTAAACAAAGCCATGTGGTCAAGTCCACACTTCAGGGGTGGGAGCGTGACCACTGGAGAAGCCACAGAAACAAAAGTGACCCCTTTCCCTGCCAGGCTACAGATGACAGGCATGGACATCACGTCCCCTGTCTCTGGGAAAATTAAACAAACACACGTAGAAAAAAGACGTATGATCCTCATATTTTAAAAACAAACAAAACCCAACAGGGCCACATCACCCCACTTGAATTCTGTCAATTATTGTCCCCCTAATAAAAACAAATTTATCTATGACTTATACAATGTGACAACTCAAGACAGGTCTTGACCTTTGTGGATATGATCATCATGTGACAAGATGCTGTTTTTCTACCACAAAGAGACTAACTCTAAACAAACTGAGAGGCTTAAAACAACAAGAGTCTATTCTCTCCCAGTTCCAGAGGTCAGAGGTCTGGAATCAAGTTGCCAGCAGGGCCACGCTCCCTCTGAAACCTGCAGGGACAGATCCTTCCTCGCATCTTCCTTGTCTCTGGTGTTTGCCTGCAATCCTCGGCGTGCCTTGGCTAGTGGCTTGGTCACTCCTATCTCTGCCCCCATTGTCACATGGCCATCTTCTCCCTGTATGTCTCTCTGTCTTCCTGTGGCCAACTTCTCATAAGGACAACAGTCAAACTGGATTCGGGGCCCATCCTACTCTACTATGACTCCATCTCAGCGCCACAGCTGCAACAACCTTATTTCCAAATACAGTGCCATTCTAGGGTAGAGGGGTCTAGGACTTCAACATATCTTTTTGGGGGACACAATTCAGTCCCTATCACTTGGTAACCTTTTTATTTGGTGAGCCAGTTGTTTTAAAGCTGGGCTCCCCTGCAGACCATCTCTCCAGCAAGCTGCTTTTCTTTTTCAACGTCTCATCTCCAAGTTTCCCTCTGACCCCTCCAATGCATCCCACCCCAGCATGCAGGCCCACCAGCTGCCCTCACCGCCCACCTCCAGCACCCCCCGAGGGCTGGCTCCCAGGGGCATGCTCCAGAATCACCCTGTACACTGCTTGCCCCAAACAACTGTATTTTCTCAACTAGGTTTGAAGGAAAAAGAAATCCTTTTTACTCTTTACAGGTCACAAATCAGATGCCTATAAGCACCAGGCAGGTGACAAACGAATGAAGCCTCTGCAAGGAGCTATGGCTGACCAGGGAACACATTCCTGGACAGCGGCAGATAGTCACTTGCTGCCAGATGCCACTGGGCACACATGCCAGCCCAGGGCCGGCAAGGCTGCAGTTTTTCAAGAAAAATAGGACACTGCTGATTTTTCAGTGTAGGCAGCCAATCCTGGTTTATTTTAAGCACCACGTGGGCTACACCTCTGCAGACTCTGTTTGGCCTGCCCATTTGCAACTTCTGTCCCTCCTTACTCAAAAATAGATAGAATATTCCTGTCTTCCACACTGCTGCATTTCCTGTGGGTTTTTCCATTGGAGAAAGTTTTGCTTCCCCTTCCCTGGCTGTGAGTTTCCAGCCTGTTGAGGAAGCTCTCCCAGCCCTCCTCCTCATCCACCTCTTGTCCGGGATTCAGCCGCTCACTCGGTGAACACGCACACGTGCCTCCCATGGCTGGCTCCGTTCTTGCACAGTTTCAGTGTGGCCTCACTGCCAGGGCGACATTTGAATACAGATCTGAAGGAAGCAAGAGATGGCTGAATGGAGAGTGGGGGAAGCGCTTTGTGCCAGAAGAGCACATGCAAAGGTCCTGAGGCAGAAGCATCCCTGACATGTCCAAGGACCAGCAAGGAGGTCAGTGTGTCTGCAGGTTCACAGAGGAAATGGAGGGAGGGACACACTGAACACAGCCTTGTAGGTCATAGAAAGATTCTGGGTTTCACTCTGAGTGAGATGAGAGCAGGTGCAGGGTTTTGAGGGTTTTGAGAGCCTGCTCTGTTGAGGACAAACTCTAGAGGGCCGAGGAGACCAGTAAGGAGGCACTACAATGACTGAGGCAAGGGAGGATGTTAGCCTGGACCAGGGTGGGAGCAATGGTGGTGCTGAGAAGCAGTCGAATTCTGAAGACAGACAGACAGACACACACACACACACACTTTATAATGGAAATTTCCAAAGAAAAGAGTAGCATATCAAACCCTATGTGTCCACATCACCAAGTATCCACCAGCCCCACCTGCTACTCTAACCCATGCCCAACTCTGTTGCATTTTAATCCCCCATCCACTAAAGACAGACAGACAGACACACACACACACTTTATAATGGAAATTTCCAAAGAAAAGAGTAGCATATCAAACCCTATGTGTCCACATCACCAAGTATCCATCAGCCCCACCTGCTACTCTAACCCATGCCCAACTCTGTTGCATTTTAATCCCCCATCCACTACCCTACACCTCAGTTCAGTGGGTCTCAAAATGTGGTCCAGGAACGAGAAGCATCAGTGTTCGAAATACAAATTATCAGAAACTCTGGGCTTGAGACCCAGAAATCTGCATTTTAATGAGCCCTTTAGGCGACTCTAATGCAGGCCAAGGTTGGAGAATCATTGCCCTAGATTATTCTGAGTAAATCCCAGGCAATCATATTATTTCATCTATAAATATTTCAGTAAGAATCTCTAAAAAATAAGGGCTCTTTTAAAAAACATAACCATAATGCCATTACCATATCTGAAAAACTTAACCATAATTCCTTAACACCATAAACAGCTGGATACACTTTGAAGGCAGAACCAAAAGGATGTATGGACAGATTGGATGTGGGTTGTGAGAGAAAGCCAGGGTTTAAAGGTTTAAGGATGATGCCACACTTGTCACCTGAACAACAGAAGGGATGCAGTGGCCTCAGCATGATGGCCAAGGGTGAGAGGACAGGTTGGGGGAGCATCGGCTGGACGACAGGTGTGCGGTGGCTCTGCCATGGTACCCAAGGGAGATCGAGCACCGAGCTGTGAGGGGCCGGAGTCCAGCAGAGGAGCCCGGCTGAAGAGATGCACCGATGAGTCCCAGCAAACAGGAGGTGTTTAAAACCATGAGATTGGAGGAGGCCCCTTCAGGAGAGTGTGGAGAGGCACCGGCTTCGGGGCACAGCGTGTTTGAAGGTCGGGGAAGGGAGAGGAGCTAAAAAGATATAAGACCCAGAAGTGTGTGGTGTCTCAGATGCCAGGAGACGAACGCATCTCAATGGAGCCAGAGTGTCAGCAAGGTCGGGGGCTGCGGCTGTGTGTGACATGAGCACTGAGGACTGGCCACTTTAGTCAGACACGGGTGACCCACTGGGTGGCAGTGTCAGTAAAGCTGAGGGGCAGCAACCAGAATGGAGCAGGAGAGAGAAAACGGAGTCAGTGGGTACAGACAATTCTCTGAGGAACTCTGCGTGCATGCATGTGTACGTGTGTGTGTGTACGCCCATGTGTATGCGTGTGCGTCTGTGCATATGCACGTGTATACATATGCATATGCATGTGTGCAGGGCTCACCTGAGAAACTGCCAGAGAGAAAGAAGGAAAAATGAGCAAGGGACCAGGACAAGTGCAACAAGGCGGGGCCATGAGTGACACAGTCTCAGGGAGTTTGGGGTCAAGGGTCAACAGGGCTGGTGCCCCTCCCACAAGAGAACTGACCCTATGCTGACTTTCTAGTCCTGGTTCCCTGGTAACCTGAGAAAAGCTGTCTATGTTACTGAACGACATGGCTTGTGACAAACACGGTCCGGATTAGTAACAGGCTGAGAAGGACTGCAGGTGGACTATAGGTAATGATGGGGCCTGCTCCTCCAGACCCCGGGATGGGCAGAAGAGAAACAGCCACCACTTGAGAGGGTCCAGGGGAAATGGTGGCTTGCCCTGAGCACAGCAACCTTGGCCGTGGATTCTGGTTGCCAGGACAGAGCTCGGTGGTCACACCTCCCCACGTAGGGCAGGTCTCAGTGGGGCTGTCACTCCCATGGGCTGTAGCCAGGGTCTGTGCTGCTTAATCATCGGGCCAAGCAGGCAGCCACCCGGCCAGCAGGCAGCCAGTCAGATCAATAACCAAACAAACCACGTGTACTTCTGTCTTTAATATTTCCCACCAGGGGCTGGCAGGTTAGCTCACTTGGTTAGAGGGTGGTGCTGATAACATCGAAGTCAAGGGTTTATATCCCCTTACCGGCCAGCTGCCAAAGAAAATAATATTTTCCACAATAACATGCCACAAGGAAATGCTAGTGAAGCCTGCTCACAGGTCAGAATAAGTAGGTCAATGTAACAATGCAGACGGCCCAAGACTGAGGTACCATGTGTGGCTACTTTCTTGGGCATGATATTAAACTGTTGTATTATATTTTAGGGTCTCAAGAGGATAGACTCATCCAGAGCAAGTTCAAAGTCTCCTTCACGTGCTAATTTTGAGCTCGGTTCAGACTGGCTGCTGCTGCCTGTTACCAGTTTGGAGGTGAAACAGCTCTCCAGAAAGACAATGGCTTTCCTGGGGCAGAGAAAGGCTGCAAGACGGTTGCTAAGCAAAGTGGAAATCACAACATCGGTTAGAAACAGGCACTGAGAGCCAAGACAAAAGCCAACTGGCCAGACACAGGTCAGCCCACGAAGAAATGTTCCCGTCCCCCCCACTATCACAGTGCAGGCCACACAAAAGGGCCCTGGGAGAGGGGGCGCTCAGAAAACACTGCCCTGAGAAATGCACTACCCCTGCGATGCTCACGTCACAACCTGGCCAGAAAACACATGAAGTTCAGTCTCCTGGGCCAGAGCTGAGAAACCATCCGCGGGGCAGGGTGGGGCCTTCCCGCACTCTCTGCACCCCTCCCTGCGCTGAGTCAGTGGGCTGAGGTGGCTAGTGGCAGCGGGGTGGCTCCTCCTTGCACAGGGGGCTTGAGGGTAGGACTGGCCACTGAGCCTTTGCAGCAGAGTCTTCCTTCCTTAAAAAGAAATCCAGGAAAGCAATTTGCACCTTAAAAAAACTGACACAGTGCTGGGCACTGTTGTGGGGCAAACACACACAGGATTCCAAGACTGGCATCAGTGTTGCAGTTTTTACAGTTCTTTATTTTAGTGTTGCAGCTCTTTGTTCAGTGTTACGGCGCTTCTTTATGCTTGCAAGCAAGGAGAGAACTGGGGAGCAAAAACTCCTATACCAGTGTCTCCCAGAATAAAGGAAAAGACCATCTTTTTTTTTTTTTTTTTTTCCCCTTTTTCCCTTTTTTACTGACCGGTAACGGGATCGCAACCCTCGGTGTCGCGCCCTCACCGCGCTCAGCCAGTGAGCGGGAACCGGTCTCCACATGGGATCCGAACCCTCGGCGGGAGCACTGCAGCGCTTCCAAGCGGCGCACTCTCCAGTGTGCCACCGGGCCAGCCCAAGACCATCTTATATAGCCTAAATTCCCGCCCTTTTCCCTCCCAGGTTCCCATTAGGTCCTCTTATGTAAATGAGGGATGCAGTTCAGCTAATTTGGATTGGCCGATTATGGGGCACAGTCCATCAGTCACTTTTGGGGCTTATTTTGCATCTGGCCCTTGGGGGATGTGAGACTGCTGTTATCTCACAGGGGGGTGCAGGAAGCTAGCAGGCTAAGCTGCAGGAGCCAGAGCTCGCCACCAAACCATCAAGCATAAAATCTCTAAAACAGTTTCTCCAGCAGAAGGGGGGAGGTTTAACAATCAGAAAATGCTCAGGGTTCCCCACTACAGGCATGCGTCTAGCAGAGCTGGTGAGGGCTGGCCCTGACCAGCCATTCTCCCCACCCCAGGACGGTGCAGCCCAGGCAGGGCAGGGGCGGCCACAGTCTGCCACCCGATAGGGAGCAGGGGCAAAGCATAAAGATGCCCATTTCTCTACAAGCGTGTGCATGTTCTCTTCAGACATGCTTCATGGCCCCACCGCACATCTCACCCCGGAGTCTTCCATCTCCCCCCGGAGTCTTCCATCTCCCCCAGGGAGTCCTCCTGGGTCCAGGCTTCCATCACTTCCTTACACAACAGACCCTTTGTTTTGCTCCCAATTGCTAACAAATTAAGCTCATGGGCCTGGCCCAGAGGCTGGTGGTTCTGCTCCCTGCTACTTTTCCAGTCTCTCCAGCTACTTCTTCCTGAACAGGCCGGCCAAACCAGTTCCTGGGTCCTTCCCCACCTCCTCTTCCTCACTCAGGTGATTCCTCCCACCTCAGTGTCTCCTCTTGTTCCCACCACGTGCACGTGAACACACACACACACACACACACACACACACACACACACACACACACCCCAGTGGAAGCCATGTGCTGGGACCCACATACACTTCCTTATGCTGCAGAGTCAGGGGAAGGTGGCCTTGGGGAAATGGGGGAGCCTGAGGGATGGGGAAAGTCATACCATTTTCGCACTTCAATTCCACCACTCGACAAAGGTTCCAGATGACTACTGTGTGCCAGGCGCTGTGCTAAGAGAAAAACAGGCAGCGGGAAGGATCACGACCAGGAGAACAGAGTTTCGCAGAAGCCACGTGCGGAAAACGCTTCAAGAAGCAGGTGTGATGACCGGGGAGGCTGCTGGAAGAGGACTCAGCAGGAGGAGGCCCGGGGACCCTGACGAAAGGTGTCAGAGGAGTGGCGCATGGAAGCCTGGCTGGAGCCGCTTCAAGGGAGCATGGGGGAAGAGTGCAGACAGCACGTGGAGGCAACCCCTTCATGGGGGGACAGAGAAACAGGGTGGGGAGTGGGGCTGGGAGGGTTCTTCACGTGAGATGTTGGCGTGATGGTGGAAGTGGGCTAGTTAGGGAGGAAAGGGGGAAACTGAAAACCTGGTCACACAAGACGAGAGGGGCAGGGCCCAGGGGACGGGGAAGAGCAGGGGGCTGGCCCAGCGGCAGCGAGGGGAGGTGGCACGGAGCCAGGCCCGGGTGTGGCTGGTGGGGGTTCTCTCTGAACCACTTTCCTGTTCTCAGAGAAACAGGACGCAAGAGGCTCGAGCAAATAGGAAACTGTCACCCTGGAGCCCAGAAGAGAAACGTGACTAGGAAATTGCAGTAATGTCACCGCACAGCACTGACGCTCCTTGAGGAATGGCGACAGAGCAGCCCACATCACTGTGTTCTCTCCAGCCACGTCCAGCAGCGTCAGGCGTGCAGGGAGCGGAGGAGAGCGGGCTCGCCTGGGCGCGGGGGTCTCGCTGGCAAGTGTGGAGGCGAGGGACCGGGTTGAGTGGAGCGTCCACCAGAGAGTAAGGGTGGCCGGGGATCGGGATCGAGGCAGGAGAGAAGAGAAGAGAAGATGTGAGGGAGTGAGAGATGGCGGGCAGGTGGAGGAGCCAGGGGACACAGGTCCTGGAGGCTGCAGACGACCTGAGGAGGGGCATGAGTGGGGCGGGCCGAGGTGGTGGCTGCAGGGCACTTGAGGCTGAGCATTTGGGGCCATGTCCTAGCGGGGAGGACAAGGTCTAGAGGTATGGGGAGGTGGTGGTGGGGGAGAGGCCAGCAGAGGAGTGGCCCATCCTCTGCACGTGACCTTCCCTAGGATGGGGACAGAGGCATGGTGGCTCTTCAGTGAGTGGAGAGGCGTGGCCAAGGACAAAGGGAGATCCCAACCAGGAGGGGGAGGAGCCCTGGCCTGAAGTAGTGGTGAGGGACGACCACGCCCGAGAGGATGGGCAGAGTGGCCTCAAGGGAAGGCCCGATTTGGGGGAGTGTGTGCACGAGGGGAGGAGCCCTGGCCTGAAGTAGTGGTGAGGGACGACCAGGCCCGAGAGGATGGGCAGAGTGGCCTCAAGGGAAGGCCCGATTTGGGGGAGTGTGTGCACGAAGGGAGCCTGGAAGGAGAGGCTGACCACGTGGGGGCTCTGCGGAAGACAGGGCACGGCTGCAGGAGGCTGCGGGAGAGCTGATGGACCCACACACATCGAGTCCTACTCCACATTTTAATCCAGAATTCAGAAGACAGGCCATAATTCATTTTTCAGGCTTCTCTGATATCTATTTATTTGTTGTTTGTGAGAAAACTAGCAGGAGTTAGGAATCTAATTAGACCTGCCTGTTGACCTGCGCTTGATGCGCTGCGAAGACTCCACTGCGGAGCGGCAGCTGCGTGCTCCGGAGCCTCGGGCCTCTGATAAACGCAGTGGCACACAGGTCCCGGGAAGACGGAGGAGTAAACAACCAAACCAAACTCTGAACAGACACATTAATTAAGCTTACTTGTTCACAACCCCCCACACACCATATTTGGGGCATAGATCACTTGTGACTATTCCGGCCTTTCTCCATACGAGTATGTTGAACTAAAGATGCCTGTTTATTTCTGAGGCCCTGTCTAACATCAGGGAAACAGACTCATGCTATTTTTTACAAAAGGGCAGAAGAAACCTTCTCCAATGGCCCTAGTTACCACTGTTTCATTGATATGGAAACCACTTTCTCTAACTTACCAGCCAAGGGTTTTCTGTACTGGAATTGGCCTTCTGGCTAGGTCAGAACTGGGCCCTGGCATCTTAATCACTTCACAGCCGGGATTCCCAAACTGCATCTCAAGGCACACAGTGTACCATAAGATGTTGCTATGTGTTCTCGAAACACTGGGCTAAGCAGCTGTGTTTAAGGCAGGGCCTCGAAACCTTCCTCTGCAATCCTCAGCTGCACACCTCTGTGGGTGACAGTGTCCCAGTCATCTGCACATGGCATCCTTCTATTGCAGGGGCCCATCCTGGGGGAAGCCTGCCCTTACAGAATGAACACTGCCTGCCTCTGATGCCTGTCCCAGATTCCTGGCTTTGTCTTCCCTAACCTTGGCCTTTGCAGAAGGGATGCCTTACCTACCGCCTGCCCCAGCCTCTGAGCACTGTGGTCCCATTGCTGCCTCCTGCTGCTTCTGGTCCTGCCATGGGCTGCTGTTATGAGCACAGCCCTGCCTTGATGTCCCCAGCCCTGAGCTTGACTCCTCGGAGCCCTGTCTCAAGGTCTCAGTGGGGACCTAAGCAGGTGCGTTACCCGGCGGGCAAGTCCAGTCTGGGCCTGGCTGTATGCCTGTGGGGCCAATGCAGGGAGCAGGTACTTGAGAGACCCAAATGTGTCATGGGAAAGGGGTAGGGCTAAGGCGGGGGACAGATGCGGAGGCACAGCTGTGGGGCCAGGAGAGAAGGTGACAGAGACAGCTGCCCTGGCACCACTGTTTTGGCCATTTGTACTTTTCCTTATTATATTCTTTGCCAGTTTTTCTGTTGAAGTATTTGTGCTGCTGCTTTGTGGTCTGCAGGAGCTCTTTTATACGCTGTGGTTATCACTCTTTGGCCCTTTTATGTGTTGCAAAGGGTTGTACACAGTTTCCTTCCCGGCTGTTGCTTGTTTTTTAAGTACGTTTAAGGTGTCTTTTGATATACTAGAGTTTCCAATTTTTTTTTTTTTGTCTTTTTTTTTTTTTTTTTTTTACTGACCAGTAACGGGATCGCAACCCTCGGTGTTGCACCCGCACCACGCTCAGCCAGTGAGCGGGAACCGGTCTCCACATGGGATCCGAACCCTCGGGCAGGAGCGCCACCGCGCTCCCATGCGGCGCACTCTCCAGTGCGCCACCGGGCTGGCCCTAGAGTTTCCAATTTTTATGCAGTCAAATCTATCAGTCTGACACAGGGTGAAGGGGTCCTGGGGCAGTTCTGGGGTGCTGCCAGCATTCCGTCTCCAGATCTGAATGTTGGTCATGTGGGAGTGTCCGCTTGGGGAAAGTTCTTGGGGCTGTACACTTACGGTTTGCTAACTTTTCTATACGCATGTTATACTACAATAAAAAATATTTCCTTAATCTGTCAGTTTTTTCCCTTTATGACTTCTCGGTTTTATGCTTTGCTTAGAAAGTCTTTCCATACCATAAAATGTGAAAGCATCTCCTATATTTTCTTCTTATACTTTGAAAGTTGGATTTTATTTTTTTTTTTACATTTAACTCTTAAGCGCCTCTGGAATTTATTTTAATGAATGATAGAATGTAGGGCTGTAACTTAACTAGTGTCCATAGGGATAGCTGTGGTCACAGGTTTAACAAAACCTTTTTTCTTTTCTGTATGAGAACTTGACATCTGTTTAACTCTCTAGCTCGGGTTCCCTTGAAACCTCGGTAAACGCAGAATGTCAACTCTGTTACTAGACACTGTTGCTTATGGTAAAAATGACCTTGACTGGCAAATCGGACAGGGAGGACTCATGGGTGAATTAGAACCCCTGCATGGGGATGCTAGGTGAGGGGCTCACTCCCGTGACGTCAAGGGTTGTGAGCGGGAGAAGGAGCTGGTTCCCAGAGGGACAGGTGTGTGAGCAATGGCCTGCGTGAACTGCTGCAAGACCACTTGCTGTCCTCCTGGCAAGCCAAGGCTCCAGGCCTCCTCCTTTCTGAGTAGCCACTCCAAGGCTGGCCTGGCCTGAGGACTCAGCCTAATAAAGCAAGAGCCCTGTTAGGCACTGCCCTGGTCAACTGCACCAGCACCAATTATTGAGCACCCACCCTTCCTAAATTGTCACCTTGATGATAAACTAAATTACTCTATTTACACGAGTTGGTGCTGGACCCTCTGCTCTACCCCACTGATCTGTGTTGACAGCCTGCGTCATTGTTAGGGCTTCATAATACATTTGCTCTCTGACAGATCGTCTTTCCTTGTGGATCTTTTTCAAAATCTTCTTGGCTGTTGTTTGCCGTTCCTTCACCATTCAGCAGTGTTCACTGAGCCTCTTCCCCACTCCAGGCAGTGTTGAGAATATTGAGGTGCTGGACAAGACACACGATGCCGTGTTAAGTTCCTGGGGCTGTCGTGACAGAGCACCATAGACTGGAAGGCTCAAAACAACGGCAATTTATTTTCACAGTTCTGGAGGCTACAAGTCCAAAATCAAGGTGTTGGCAAGGCCAAATTTCCTTGCCTTTTGCAGATTTCGGTAGCCCCAGGCATTACTTGACTTGTGGCAGCATCACTCAATCTCTGCCTCAGTTTCACCCGACCATCTTCCCTCTGTGTCTTCACATGACATTCTTTCCTCTGTGTATGTCTGCCTCTGTGTATCTTCTCTTCTTATAAGGACACTGGTTATACTGGATTAAAGGCCCACCCTACTCCAATATGGTCTCATCTTAACTTACATTAATTACATCTGCAAAACCCTGTTTCCAAATAAGATCCCATTCATAGGTACTGGGGTTAGGATGTCAATATATCTCTTAGGGGTACACAATTCAACCCACAACACCCATGAGGTCGCATTCTTGTGGTAGACAACAGAAAGCACATGTGCAAGCAGATTTGTAAGGTAATTTTGGTGGTATGTGCTGGAACAAAGGAAGATAGGCGATGGGACCAAGGCAGTTAGGACACGGAGGCCACAGGCTATTCCAGCAAGGCTGGTCAGGAAGGTCTCACTGAAGCCACCGAGCTGAGCCCTGGAGGAGGTGGCAGCCAGGCAGAAACCGGGGAAGGGCATCGTGAGCAGGCATGATGGCAAGGGCAAAGGTCCTGAGGCGGGAACAAGTCGGGCTGCTCAAGAGCAGTGAGCCCAGGAAAAGACAGGAGAGGAGGCTGCAGAAACAGGCAGGGGCAGAGAACACAGGGTCACACAGGCCTAGATCAGGCCACCATGTGGGGACCAGGGGAGAGTGGCAGCTGGGAGACCAGTTGGGAGACTGCGCGCAGTGCAGGAGAGGCGGGTGGTGGCTGGACTCTCAGCGGCAACAGCGGGCATCAGTGGGATTCATGATATGATTTGCAGGTCGCATGGTCGGACGTGCTGGTAGGCTGGATGTGGTTGAGGAAAAGAGAGGAATCAGGATGACTCACAGGTTTTTGTTAGAAGCAATCACCTGGATGGGGCTGCCACAAACCAAAATAGGAGGATTACGGCAAGAATAAGGTTGGGTGAGGGGGAGTTCCAGACATACTCTAGAATCATCCTATGAATTTTACATAAAGCTCTTGTTGGCACTTTGATGGATTTTGCTCATGACACTTGCATTGCCAGATTAATGGGAGAAGAAGTGACATCTTTACATGAAGTGCTGATGTCCCCATCCCAAGAACACGGCACAGCTTTGATGGATTTTGCTCATGACACTTGCATTGCCAGATTAGTGGGAGAAGAAGTGACATCTTTACATGAAGTGCTGATGTCCCCATCCCAAGAACACGGCACACCTTTCCACAGACTAGGGCTTCGGTAAAGGTTTACAACTCCCTTTTTTCAGGCCTTAGGCATTTTGTTGATTCCCAGAAACTGTGGGGAGCAGAATTTTTTTTCCCGTCACATACTCTGATTGATTGATAATGGTATATGGGAAGGCTGCTGATTTTTAATTGCTGCCATTGAAAAGCGGCCCACTTATGAACTCACTAAATCTAAACCACACTCAAGCCCAAGAGTTATCAACATCTCCACGCTCCTTTCACCTACCCCTGCTCGCCGCTGTGTGCGTGCGCACGTGTCCATCTGTCTGTCTCCGGGAGCATGCCAAATCCCAGACGTGCACGCACAGACACTTCGGCACCTAGCTGCTGCATTTTCTGAGTGTACAATCTTATCATCTGCACCCAAAAGTCTGTAAGAGTGTTCAGGAGGGGAGAAGACAGAACACACAAGAGGAGGACTCTCATAGGAAGCCAGGGAGAGAAGAGGAGGTCACACACAGCCCAGGCCCTAAAGCTCACACCCTCTGCACACAGGCTCACCCTCCAGTCTTTGTTCTGGGTCTTTTTTCTCTTTTAATGTAAAATTCTTTTTTTTTTTCCCTTTTTGTCTTTTTTTGTGACCGGCAACGGATCGCAACCCTCAGTGTCGCCCAGGCCCTAAAGCTCACACCCTCTGCACACAGGCTCACCCTCCAGTCTTTGTTCTGGGTCTTTTTTCTCTTTTAATGTAAAATTCTTTTTTTTTTCCCTTTTTGTCTTTTTTTGTGACCGGCAACGGATCGCAACCCTCAGTGTCGTGCCCGTACCGGACCGGGACCGGCAATGGGATCGCAACCCTCGGTGTTGCGCCTGCACCTCGCTCAGCCAGTGAGCGGCAGGTCTGTATGTGGGATCCGAACCCTCGGTGGGAGCGCCGCCGCGCTCCCAAGCGGCGCACTGTATCAGTGCGCCACCGGGCCGGCCCTTAATGTGAAATTCTAATAAGCTCTCAGTAACCTAATTTTCCTGACAGTAAACTGAACCAGAAACCTAAAAGAGAAGAGTGCTGCCAAAGTCAGACACACACTTAAAAACCCTAGAAGTCTGGAGCCATTCAGATGCAAATGTATTGTTTCCTTCTGTTTCCTCATTTCGTATGTATGGTTTGATGTAATTTGCTCATACATTTTAGGGGTAAGTTATAAATACCACTTCTGCAGTGGGATTAAAAATTTCATCACTACCATGCAGTTAGAAAAAAAGCCTTTAGAAGTCAACTCTCCAGGGCAGCCTGGAGCCCAGAAGGTTCCTTTATGTAAGTTAGAAAAAATGCTTCCCAGACAGATTCAGACACACACAGTCACAGCTTGGAAAGCCAGGGGTGGGGCAGGGCGATGGAGGGGGAGCTCGTGTACCAGAACCCCCCGCGGAACCTTCTAGGAGACTAGACTTCTCCTGTGTTCCCATCGGGATTCCTTGGGGTCTTCACAATTGTCAGTATTTTTAACATCCTAATGGAAATCATACTTCTTCCCTTGTCAATAAACAGCAAAAATAATAATTTTCAAAAGTCAAGTTCCATTGCTTCTGGTCAAAATCAACTTAGACTACTAGACAAAATCTCTCAGTCTTCATCCCCAAACACTGTTTATATGGTCTGTCCGGAGGACGAGGCAGGTGACCCTTTGAAATGAAAATACAAGATTGTTTGTCCACTCTGGAGACGTAAGATTCCAACGTGGAATTCCATTCCTGCAGCTCCATTGCTGCCCTCCCACGTTTCCCACCCAGATGTGGTTCTGACCACAGCCCCACTCCCTAGTGGCCCAGGTGAAAAGAGAAACAGATGCTACCACACAGATGCACCTTGTCACAGGGCCTGGGCGGGGCAGCAGGCCATTTCCAGAACTGGTTCTCCAATATTCCTTTCTTTATCCACACCATTTAAACAAAAACAAACCAGCCCCATTGTTGAAACACTCTGTGACAGCCAGTGTCACTGCTCTGTCCCCGGAGCGCGTGCAGCTGCTGCATCTGACGGCATTCTGATTACTGACTCTTGCCGGCAGGACCCAGCTGGGTTCCACTTGACCTCAGCTTTGCTTAATCAGCAGCAGGAGCTGCAGAGAGCCGTATCCTCCTCTTAATGAGAATTTTTCCAACATACAATATTCTCAGTCATTGATAAGATTCATGGTGCAGCTAAAGTAATGCATGTGTAGTCAGTTAAAACAGACAAAAAAAGACCATACATTCCCAGACACAGAAACTCCCCTCATCCCTATCCAAATCTAGACAGTCCAGATCATTTTTTTTAATGCTATGCAACAATGAAAGGTATGCTTTTATGAAAGTTAATGGCTCTTAATAAGAACATGGTCAAGCAGCCATGGAATTAGCATAGTTTGCAATATTTTAATAAATACTCTGTGTTCCCTATTTAAGCTTAAATTACTATTGCTTTTTATAAGTTTTCTGCTGGTTATAAGAAAGCAGAAACAAGGAGAGACAATCTCATGTATTTTCATTATTTTATAATCATTATTGTTATTTTTATTTTGATAATATCATGTATTTTCACTAATTTATAAGCACCCAATAAAAAAATGTACAGCATCAGATTTCTAGGTTTAGTTCAGACCTCAAAGCCATCTTTGATTTTACCTTTTCAGGTCACTTCTTTTAAGATTCAATGGGGGAGGCAGGACAGAATGGGCATAGATGCAGGAATACAGTGAAGGACTCAGCTCCTGTGACTGCACAGAGGCCTCGCCGGAGAGTCCCGTGTCCTAAAAAAACTGTCTTATAATTAAGCTCTGCCTTTCACATTCATACTGTGGGACTTGGGGGTTGTCTGGGCCACCGGGAACTAGCTATCCCGCCTGCCCTTCATGGCTGATAGGCTCCGAGTGGTTTTCAGAAACAAGAAGCTTCCCTAGCAAGTGGCAACTTGCCAGCCTCAGAGCCACGAGCACAGACGCCCACAAGGCTGACGGGGCCTTCCTGCAGCCTTCCTGGGGCCCTTAGCTGAGGTGCCTGGCACAGCAACAGACTCACGACAGGTGCCGCATCTGCCTGATGCCACCTCAGTGCAAAGCATAGCTCTGTCCGTCTACTCAACCAAGCTTCCCCAGGCTCCCAGAACAAGCCCACAGAGGCAGGACGGGACTCTGGGAGGAGGCCTGTGCAGGTCGGAGGCAGCTGGGCACCATTTGCAGCAAACTCCAGGGTCCTGAATAGCAGGAGTGTTGTCCAGAAGGGGCAGTGCAAATGCCAGGAGGGTCCCTTGGCCGAGGCTAGGGGCTAGGGGCAGTGCTGGCAAGGGGACCAGACCTTCTCCTGGGCCCACCACTACTGTACAAAGGGGGCCACAGTGAGCCCTGCCTGGAGAGCACCTGTTCTTCCAGGCTGTGGTTTACTCTTCCCAAGTGGCACTTGACCAGAATCTCAGGACCAGTCAGTCCCCTCCACCATTGCTGCTCTTGGTCACAATGAAATCTGTCAAGTAAATTTTGAACTTATGTAGCATGGTGACAATAGTTAACAATAATGTATTGTGTATTTCAAAACTGCTAAGAGAGTAAATTTCAAATGTTCTCACCACAAAAAATAAGTATTTGAGTTGATGGATTTGTTAATTAGCTTGATTTAGTCATTCTACATTGTATATGTATATTACAACATCACTTTATACCCCATAAATGTATATAATTTGTTAATTCACAATAAAATAAAAATATCTGAACATACATAAACCCAAGTCAGAAAAAAAAGCCGACCTAAATAAATTAAAATCTTCCCTGGCATTGGACAAACTAAATTTTAGGAGATTCATTTTTTCATTAAAAATATAGGAATGGGTGAAAAAAATTGATAATATGTTGATAATCATTAACACTGAACGACAGGTACATGAGGGGTTTTTTTCCCGTTACTTCTGTGTAGGTTTGAATGTTTTCACAGTTAAAGGTTAACAACAAAGTTTTTGAGCCACACAGCCAAAACAAGAACCTGGAACCCAATTCGCATTTTCATAAATATTACGCTGAGAAAACCTACAATCAGGAAAGGAAGCGTGGTGGCACACAGGCTGCTGTGGCCCCAGGTTGCTGCTCCAGTTTCCCACCTCAGGAGTCTGAAATCCCAGCTGGCCATTTATAAAATGAACACATATTCGATTCTCTCCAGTGTTCTTAGGCAGGTCAAACTTCAAGTCAGTGCCCAAATAACACCAGGGCACAAAGCCTGAGGAATGGAACAGGGCAACAGTTCAGACCAAGCCCTGCGATTTTATGGCCATCTCACTCATTCAAACAAAGTGACGTGGCCTCTATACAAACACAGTAACTGGGAGAACGCAGGCCTGTTGTTTAGACCCTTTCCCCCAGAAGCTCGGAGTAATTTAGGACACTCACTAATTAACTTAATTAAGTCTCTGAGGCCCCTTTCCCATGTCTGTTCAGCAGCGAGCCCGGCTGGGGAGACGCGGCCGGGTTCGCTTGCACAGATGTGTGCAAACACACGGACGCGTGCAAACACACAGATGTGTGCAAACACACGGACGCTCTCAGCTGCCCTTCCCGGGGCTGTCTGAGAACACTGAACTTTGGAGCACTGGTGCTCACGCTGAAAACTGGCGAAATCCATTAACAATAAGCACATTTTCCCTTCAGCTGGTCCACTGTGAATCTAAAAGAGACAGAGGGACATCAAGTACCTTTTGTCCCAGTGTGCAAATAAGAGCACATCTGTGTGCTGGCCTCAGACCGTGGGCCAGGGAAGCTGGTGCGTGCTATGGCTTTTCACCTGTACTCAAGAAGCCTCCTTCCAGTGAAGCAGGTTAGCAAGAAGACTTGACAAAAACCCTTTACATCTGTGCCAGTGCATTTGGCTTTTCTGCCCTCGAATTTCTGCTCCCTCATAAAAGACAGATCCACATAAAAGACAGATTCTCAACCTAACTCTTTTAGAAGCAGGAATTGTGATTTATTCCTTCACAATGCTCCTGCTAGCCGGCTGGATGGCCCAGTGTGGAGACCATCTGCAGAGTCCACGTCAGAACAGGAGGACAGGTGAGGACGAGTGAGGACATGAGAGGACCGGTGAGAATCAAAAAGTCCAACACTCAACCAGTCATGGATCATCAGTCTTTCCTAAAATCACAATCCAATTCAAGACCCCAGTTGTCGCACTGACTGAAAACACTGCTAAGGAATCGCTGACCCCTTCCAGTGAGCAGCATTTTTCAAATTTAGGATCCCACAGGGGTAAATGTGCTGTGAAGGTGCTGGCAACCAGGGTCAGAGGGCATGAACTCTGGCTGCTGGCTGCCGGTGGCTCACCTGAGTCCCCTGCTGCCCCCAGGAGCAGCAGCAGCAGCACGCATCTGTCACAGGGCCGGGCAGATCGCAGAACCACCACCCACATGGCGATAACCCACGACTTTAGTCTCTTAGCCTCTCATTACTCACAAGGGACCCATTGCAGGAAAGCCACAGCTGAGATGAAGACGAAGCTGCCCCCAACGAGGTGAAAGGTCTTCACCTTCAACGTGAAAGGTCAGGATTAGGCAGCCAGCTATGCGGATTAAGTGTACTGTCCCCACACAAAGGTAGAAACTACCACCTCCTTGTAAAAAAGGAAAGCACGCCTGACCTTGTCAAGGAAAGGAAAGCAAAAACGCTAGCTCAGGCTTTGGAACACAGATAGAACTTCAAGTTCAGAGCCATTCCACCCGACAGTGATCCCTCCAGGATATTTTAAAAGTCTGAAACAACTGTCTAGAAACAGAAGTCTCTCTCTTACAGTCCTTCTCAAGGACCAGCAATACCATCAAATGCTACAGCTGCTTTTAAAAAATAGTTTTATTTCATGTCATTTAAGAAAAACAGACTTTGAAAAATTAAGTATTCGGTCTAAGGTCTACTGAAAAATGAACGCTAGGTTAAGTGACAAAAGCAGACTGCATGTGAATTGAGGATGTACCAATTCCTTTCATTATGTCCTCTGTTTCAAAATCTAGTGTACAGTGTACTGTAACTGCCAACATAATGTAATGCATCTCAACCCAAACTTAATTCCCTAATGGAAGATATGCAATATATTACTTTCATTAATCATTTTTAAATATTCGCTTTTGTTTTTTTTTTCCTTTTTGTCTTTTTTCGTGTCCGGCAACGGATCACAACCCTCAGTGTCGCGCCCGGACCGGGACCGGCAACGGGATCGCAACCCTCGGTGCTGCGCCCGCACCTCGCTCAGCCACTGAGCGGGTACCGGTCTGTATGTGGGATCCGAACCCTTGGCGGGAGTGCTGCTGTGCTCTCAAGCGGCGCACTGTAGCAGTGCGCCACCGGGCCGGCCCTAAATATTCGCTTTTGAAATAGTCTTTTTTTTCCAAGTGGCTTCAAAGGAACTCTTAAATGTGTATGAAACATGCTTAATAATTGTAATCCAACCAAAGGACGTTTTAATCTCTTTGATGAAACAGTTTTGTACCATGAAATTAATCTCTCAGTTCTGATAAATGTGGCATGAAGTACACATCTAAAATGGAATGGAAATTTCTGTGGTTTTCTTTCAAGAGCATACCAGGTGACCAAACTTGGACTTTTCTAGACAGCACAAATTGGAATAATCTTATAATAACTTAATGCATGATTTGCTGCAAATTTAAGACAGTGAGAATACTGGAGATACTGTCTTCAATAACTAAGTGACTGAAAACAAGCCAGATAACAAAATATGTTAATGAAATTATCCAAGAACCTGAAAATAGAGGAGATGGTCCTTCCAAGAGGCATATCCTAACTGGAGGCAATGCACACAAATGTAAAAGCAAGACTGGTGGCATTTAGCGACGGATGGCCTGCTGCATTTGCACACCACTAAAGTGCAGTGACCCTGCTCTGCACTTTGTTCAGCAGAGAACACCAGGAAGACGGTGCAGCTGAAACCTAATGTTGTAAGCCTACAGTGTTCACATTTAAAAATTGTAACACAGTTGGTTGAGAGTGAGGTGCTGATAACACCAAGGTCCGGGGTTCCATCCCTGTACTGGTCAGCAAAAAATGAAATAAAATAAAACAAAGTAATAAAATAAAATTCTAACAATCCTACCCGATTTCATTCTCTTTGGTGCTACCTAGGCCTTCCTCGTATTCATGAGCCACAGAACAAGGGACCAGGAGGTTGTCAATACCAGGAAGCCATGCATTGTATGACATTACAGAAACAGTCACACAGAAGCCAGGTGGACTGTGTCACCTCGGGCATGCAAGTTTCTTAGCTTCTTCAGGCCTTAGTTTGCTCGTGTGCAATATGGGGATAATAATAGCTCTTCGTAGTATCGTGAAAATTAAGTGAGATGATGTCTCTACAGGCCTTAGCACAATGCCCGTCTCGAGCCTTCCGAAGCCCAGAGGTGAAGAACGCCGGCTTGGCATCATCCAACACCCAGCACGAAGGTCGAGTCACCAGGTGGAATGCCCGCGTCCGAGCGCCATGCACACGCACCACTGACGTGCGCGACAAGGGTGTGGTGCGCGGCGTCTCCGGAGTCTGGGTTTCGGCGCTCGGTTCCCATCCCTCCAGAGTGGAGCGAACACAAGCCGAAGGCAACCAGGGGTCTCAACAGCTGCTGAGGAAAACCCGCCAGGCACCCGGTGGTCGGGCCGGCTCCTAAGTCGGCCCCTCGGATCACGGGCACGCATCGTGGGGTACCCGGGCCGAGCGCGCCCGGGGTACAACCCAGAGCGCCTTTCCAAGAACCCGGCCCTCGGTGGGGGCGGGACCGGAGACCCCCGCGGAGGGCCTGCGGGCCGCC
>NW_007731679.1:187765-190578 GCF_000696425.1 Galeopterus variegatus
CCGCCCGCCGTCCACTCTCTGTGCCTCAGTCGCCCTGCCGGTCAAGCGGGGGTGGTAAATGCACCACTTGACAGGGTTCCAGGGAGAACTGAGTTAATTCGTGCAGGCGCCTCGTGAGTGCCCGGCGCGTGGCAAGTGCTCGTTAAATTTGCCTCTTATTAGCGTTTCATTTCTGAGCGTTATGCGGTCCCCTGTCCACGCCTGGCAGAGGTGTCGGGGATCAACGGTGAGAACTGGGACCCCCACCTACCACGTGACCTTCACCTCGCTGAGCTCCGAATTCCTCACCTGTCGGGTGGCGACAGTGCGTCTTCCACTGGCCGTGGGCACCAGGGCACACCCGTGCGTCTTAGGTTGGACTATGTGGCCCCGCAGCAAAGTGACCTGAGGCAGGGCCCCTCTTGGCACTGGGCTCTAGGCTTGAGGACCGGGTCTGTCAGGCCTGGTCTGAGGAAGTGGGGAGAGAAGCGTCTAGTCTTAATTGGAATCAACCTTTGGGTCCCGTCTGGAGGTTGTCTTTCCTTTCCTGGAATGGGAAGGCGTGGACGGCCCAGAGGCCTCCGTCAGGGTGTTTCCATCAGGCCCTCAAGCCAACCCGGTTCGTCCCTCCCACTGCATTCAGCCGCACTGGGGACGCCCAGACTGTGGGCCAAGACTTTGCGTGTTGGGCTTGAGCCCCCAGTGCCAAGCAGGACATTGTGATGTCCTCGCAGACATTCAGTAATGACCAGACATTGGGTCCTTTGTGGACAATCTCTCAGACGATGATTTGGGGAACGAAGTGAATATGAACAACGCAGGCAGAGGTCAAATTCAGCTATGCTGTGGTAGACACCCCAGGTTTGATGCTCATAAGCTGTCTGAAGACTCCTTCTCTGAAAAATGGTGATTACTACCTCATGAAAACAGTGCGCTTACTACACGAGGCACATTAGCCCGTGGCCCACTTTCCGTTTTTTTTTTTTGTCCTTTTTGTGACTGGTAAGGGGATTGCAACCCTTGGCTTGGTGTCGCCTGCACCGCGCTCAGCCAGTGAGCACCCCGGCCATCCCTAAATAGGATCCGAACCCGCGGTGGGAGCACCGCTGCGCTCCCAAACGCTGCGCCACGGGGCCGGCCCTGCTTTCCTTTCCTTTTAAACCAAAAGCTCACTTCTTCCAGGAAGCCTTCCTGGAATCCCGAGGCCCCAGATAATAGAGTTTATATACACTCAGATCATCGATGTGCTCTTCAGTTCTCGCTTGCTCATGTGTCGCTTGAGAAGTTTTTGTATTTCTTTTCTTAGTCCTGTTTCACAAATCAGGTAGTAAGGTCTTAGGGAGGCGGAGAAGCCTTCTATTTATTTTATCTCTTCTCTTTCCTACCTAACAATACACGACTAAAGGTTCTGCACAGTGGCCTGCTGTACATATTTTAGAAGTTTTCCCACAGGCAAGACCAGCACGTGAGCTTTACAGCTTATAGGATCTAAGACACCATCAACTGTAAGATTGATATAAATGGTTAAGATTGTAAGTGACATAAGATTGTAAGTGATATTTTATCTACCACTGAGAGGAGAAGAAAAAAAAACCACTTCCAATTAAACTATAACATGTCACTGACAGCAAGCTCTGCCCCGATTTCTGCAGTGTTAAAATGAGCATCTTAGGCTCAAGGAACTGTAGTGGCTGTGCCCCTGTGCCTGACAATTGGTGAGATGAGCCAAGAGCCTGCTGGGTTGAGCTGGGCAGCAGAGGAAGCACTATCCTTTCACGCATGGTGCCTTGATGGGCCACAGGCACTGACAGCTTTGGCAGATGGAGGAAGTAAACCACCCTTGAGACATTCAAGTGAAACTTCAGCTCGGATTCCTAAAGCGCAAGTGGCATGTGGGATGACAGTGGGCCTTTCTGCATCAGGAGCAGTTGGCCATTTCACCTCTCTCTCGTGGGCGGCTCATTCCCAGCAGGACACACATGCTGTAGTGGCACCAGAAAAAGGAAGTCCCCCTGGACCCACATCCCCTTCTCACTATGGCCCTTCTTGGAGATCATGATCGTCAAGTGAAGTGGTCTGCAGGATTGCAGGATTTGTTTCCAGCACTGTGTAGGCGTCTTAGAAGCAGGCTGGAGCTGCCCACCAGGTGTTGGCTGTCAGCCTCGCCTGGGGCCATTTCTCCTTCTGATCACCTGTCAGCGACCACCTGTCAGCTGGACTCCGTTGGTAACCGGCCACCTGTTTCCAAGCCTCTCCCCACACAGCACACAATCAAGTCGTTCACGCATGCTCATCTTTGGACGGCACTTTGGGTGTGATCTACTCTCCTCACATGGCTGGCCTGGCTCCTTCATGCTCTCCTCGCCCCCCCCCACCGTGCCCCCATGTCCCAGGCACTCTGCCCTTGCTTGCCAGTATGTCCTGTTCCCACGAACAAGCTTCCACTGGCTGAGTCTTCTCGGCTTGCTTTCTTCAACCTCCAAGTAACCCCCTCAGAGGGCTCTGACACACCATCTTCCCTACCACGGTGTCCTGCTCTTTTCATTCATGGCAGTTTCCTCTTTGTGATCATTCTTGTATCTATCTGTGCTTTACTTGATTGCCTTCACTCAGACAGAATCCTGTAGGTATCCCCTGCAAGGATTCTGCAGCCTGGCAGCCTGGGTGTGGGGCCTGGATCTACCCTTTCTGTGCTGGGCAAACTTGAGCAATATAACTTCTTGGTCCCTCAGATTCCTCATCTTTTATATGGAGACGTTGTGAGAATTAAATACATTGCTTCTTGTCAAAGACTTGGAGCAGAGCCTGGCACATGGCAGGCACTACGTGAGCGT
>NW_007731679.1:191228-196147 GCF_000696425.1 Galeopterus variegatus
CCCCAAAGTCCAGCCTCCACATACTGATACACAATGTACTGAAAATAGAAGAGAAAAGTTGAGTAGCTACGGTCATTGGAGAAGTAGGAAGTCGTGTTTTGTGATCTCAATCCTAGGCAGCCTAAGGCCCAGGAAAAATGGGCTTGCCCGTCAGAGCTGATAGTTAGCAGCTGGAAGGAAAACAAGTCAGTCCCTTGCTAGTTCCCCGGTGTCAGTCATCTGACTGACAGTGTCTTTGCCAGAGTCCACCGTAGGTGTTAGGAAGTGCTGTGTGGGTGAGGACTGTAGTCACTTGGCTCAGCTCCCTGGGAGAGCTTGTCCAGGGGCTGCTGCTATTAGCTGGGTGGGACGGGATTGAAGACCTGTTACTAGGAAGGACTGATTTGGAAGTCCATTTTGTTAACTTACTGTTGTTTGTGAAAAAAAGGCATATGAAGCACTGATATCTGTCTATATCTACACACACACACACACACAAACACACACACACACACACACACACACACACACACACACACACGATTTAACTTATGGCCTTATAACTAGGTGGAGGTCTCACTGGTTTTTCAAGCAGCAGAACCCCAGAGATGTTGATCTCTCAGAGGACTGCACCAGCGCCAGCCCAGGGGTTGGGGGCTTCCCAGACACAAATTAAATTCCCCCATCAGCACATGCCCGGAAGCTCCAGGCTGCCACTTATACAGTGACCTCAGCAAGCTCTAGGGCCCAGGTCACAGAAGATAGGCCTCTCTCTGCCCCCAGGCTCCCGGGTGCCTTCCATTCCCTCCGCTATTACTGAAAGTCAACAAACCTGTCGGTTGGGTGGTTGATAACAGAGACTGTGGTTTTTGTGGGCACCTGTGGCCTCTGGGGACCGGGGAAGTTTTATTCACTTCTGTGGCCAAGACCAAGCTCCCCACACAAGTGTGCCAGCCACCAGTGGGGCCTCAGGCCCCAACCCAGCATCACAGCTGGAAAAACAACCCAAAACACACCTGTCACATGTGTATGGAGGGGTTCACATACCAAGAACAGCAAGGTTGGCTTGTCCTTAGTAGAAACATTGTTCAATTCAATTCCACATTCAGGGAGAAGCTACTAGGGGCAGGACGAGTTTTCAGACTGAAATCTGGCTATTCCATCATTGTCAACTGACAAAGCTCGGCAGGGCCTCGGACAAGGCAGGTCTGTCCCCTGCACCCCTATGCCCCGACATAAGAGCTGGGCAGGTAGCCGGGCGGGGGACGTGGGGGCACTACTGCGGAGCCCTTCCTCCCCAGTGCTCCCTGCATGGGAAGAAGAGCAGGCCTCCCGAATGTGCTCTCATTTCAGGGGATGGACAGCCTGCTTCCTTTCTGTTCTTAGCTTCCCTCCACAAATACCCCTTTTCTGACTGGGTTGGCAGATTCATAGATAAAGAAAATGCCATGAAGTGTTTTGTTAAGAGGCCTGTACATTGCCACTCCAGAGAGCAGAGTAAAAAGTTACAGGGGGGTAAGTTTTGGTTTACCATCCAGATCTTTCTAGCAGTCAGAGGTGGCTGTGGTGAAAGAGGCTGCTTGTGTAGGAACGAGCTCCCCCTCCCTGGAGGCAGCAGAAAGAGGCTGAGCATTGACCCCTCCATGGGGATGAGAGAAAGGAGTCAGCAGCCTATGCATTCAACTTTTATAGAAATGTTCAAAATAGGAATTATAAAAAAGTCTCCTAAATTTTGATTCACCATATAATTAGTTTTGAAAAGTAAAATGAAATTGCAAATTGCTACATGCTGATTCCCCTTTGAATAAAATCAATTTAGTTAAGCCTAAACTTATTATAGCCTATAATAAATCTATAACATTATAGCACTTCATACTAGTAGGTGCAAGTGCACTTTGGAATCAGGTGTATGCCTTGGTTGGAAGTAACAGAAAACTCAACTGTCAAATCTTAAATAAATAAGAAATCTCAAGGTAGGCCATCTAGAGCTGGGGTAGCAGTTCAGCAATGTAATCAAAGACCCAGGCAAGTTCTTTCTTTCTCTTAATGATCCTTAGCATGGTAGCTTGTTGCCCTGGGTTGAATGTCCCCCTAAAACTTAATCCCCACTGTAACTGTTGAGGGTGGGAAATCCTATTATCATAATTGAAAGTTGGGGCCTTGAGGATGTGAATAAGTTGATGGTTTAATGGTGGTCGTGGGCGTGGTTCTAAGGGCTTTAAAAGCAGAGCATGAGAAGTTCTCCACCGTTTTCTGCCATGTGAGACCCCTGCATTGCTGTAAAGCCACCACCAAAGAAGACCCTCACCAGATGTTTTCCCTGCACTGTGGACTTCCCAGCCTCTGAAACTGTAAGCAATGAACTTTGCTTTCTTACAAAGTACCCAGTTCCAGGTATTTTGCTATAAATAACAGAAATGGACTAATTCACTTGTTGTCTCATGATCACAAATTAGCTGCTTCAGATCCAGGCGTTGCACCAATATTCAAGGTAGAAAGAAGAAAGGGATTTGTGTCAGCTGCATCTGTCCCTTTTATACAAAAAGTGCTTCTCTAGAAGCCCCCAACAATTTCCACTTAAGACTCACTGGCCAGAACTGTGTCACATGGCCTCTGTTAGCTACAGTGCAGACTTCTCCAGTTTCTTCAGTTGAGATGGACAAGAGAGAAAGGGGCTGAGAATGAATTTTGAGTCACAAGACCAACAATGCCTGCCATGTCTAGCACAGCCAGTATCTGATATTCAGTTTTGTTCTTTTANTGAATGTCCCCCTAAAACTTAATCCCCACTGTAACTGTTGAGGGTGGGAAATCCTATTATCGTAATTGAAAGTTGGGGCCTTGAGGATGTGAATAAGTTGATGGTTTAATGGTGGTCATGGGTGTGGTTCTAAGGGCTTTAAAAGCAGAGCATGAGAAGTTCTCCACCATTTTCTGCCATGTGAGACACCTGCATTGCTGTAAAGCCACCACCAAAGAAGACCCTCACCAGATGTGTTCCCTGCACTGTGGACTTCCCAGCCTCTGAAACTGTAAGCAATGAACTTTGCTTTCTTACAAAGTACCCAGTTCCAGGTATTTTGTTATAAATAACAGAAATGGACTAATTCACTTGTTGTCTCATGATCACAAATTAGCTGCTTCAGCTCCAGGTGTCGCACCAATATTCAAGGTAGAAAGAAGAAAGGGATTTGTGTCAGCTGCATCTGTCCCTTTTATACAAAAAATGCTTCTCTAGAAGCCCCCCAACAATTTCCACTTAAGACTCACTGGCCAGAACTGTGTCACATGGCCTCTGTTAGCTACAGTGCAGACCTCTCCAGTTTCTTCAGTTGAGATGGACAAGAGAGAAAGGGGCTGAGAATGAATTTTGAGTCACACGACCAACAATGCCTGCCATGTCTAGCACAGCCAGTATCTGATATTCAGTTTTGTTCTTTTAGCATAAGGTTTCATGCTGCCTTAGAAACTTAGTTATACATTCTTTCTCCGAACTTATAATAATAATAATAATACATTGTACTCTTATTAAAACAAACTTATTTTCATATGTCATTTATTTCCTCCCCAGGACAATCATGGTGAAGTGGGTAGGTCAGGAATTATTTCTGATTTGCTCAGAACACTGAAGCCCTGACAGAATTGCTATGAGACGCCAGGTCTCCAAACTTCTCACCCAGTGTTTTTGCTACACTGCTTTTCTGATTTCATATTTTATCTATTTGAGAGAACTTGTTTTTCTACTGTATTGCTGGCAAATTCAGCAGGCTAAGGTGGGTTCTTCATTTGCTGACTAATGCACAGGTCACTGGTCTTAGCGTAGGTCTAAAAGCAGGCCGCCTTCTCACTGTCACTGTACCCATGGGTAGACTTCTACAGGGAGCATGGAATAAAGGTGGAATGAAACTAAAAGCTGATAGCCATGGAAAACATATTACAGTACTTTTGCAGAACGAGCTATGTGACTATTTGCACCACAAAACTGAACGTGAATCCATGTAAGACGTAACACAAACGATGACTAAAAAAGGCTCTGCCACAGTTTAGCGAGCACAATAAAAAGCCAAAGTGGCTGTTGTCTGAGGTCAAGTGGCTCAAATCCATCTTAAGAGTTGTGACTTCTGCAGCTTCCTACAGAACCCCTTGTTGAAAGAGGTGTTCTGTTCGATTCTCACAAGGACATGACTTATGTACTGCAAAAATGTCCTGTAGTCTGTGTTTTTAAGGCTATTTATACGTTGCCAGTCCAGGCGGGGTCTGCAGGAGGACGGCACACCCGCCCAGATCCTCAGGACAGGAGCATTCTCGGTACCAGCAGCTGCTTCCAGCCCGCTGGCTCCCTGCCTTGCCGATCCCAGCAGGCACCTCTGGCCCGCACATGTCTGTCTGGACAGGAATGCTGCCTGGACGGCCAGGCTTTTTTCACCGTCTCTCCATCTGGAAGGGTTTGCTCATCATTAGTCAAATAAGCTTTCTCTGCCTCTCGGGGCCAAGCTCGGTCAGGACGTAGTAAAGACATTAGACACATGTTCATTCTCTCCGCCACTTTTCTCCTTCTTTCCAAAATCCTTCCTACGAAAGTCTAGAGCTGCACAGCGAGCCAAGCAGGGCAGCCGGCTCCACAGGGAGTGCACCGTTCTCAAATTTCTCTCCTTTCTCCTCGAGGCTCAGCTGCTCACCTCCTCAGGCCATGGGGGAGAGGAGATCTTGGGTCACCTGTCGCTGGCCACAGCTGTCCTGAGCATAAAGAGCCTCGGGTACCCTTCTCAGTGGTGGCACAGGTTGAAATACTGTGTCTCGCTCAGACGGCTGACCTGGGTAATCAGCCTGAGCCTTTGGGGGCTAACGGGAAACTGAGCCTCCCCCAGCTGTGAAATTATCCACCCTCCCTCTTCATGACAATCCTCCAGTCCACGTGATGTCAGGAAAAGGAAAGAGAA
>NW_007731679.1:196810-197871 GCF_000696425.1 Galeopterus variegatus
CTCCCCCAGCTGTGAAATTATCCACCCTCCCTCTTCATGACAATCCTCCAGTCCACGTGATGTCAGGAAAAGGAAAGAGAAGGAGAAACAATTCCAAGAAATAGAACAGGATGTGGTCGATGACATATGAAATGAAAAGTCTTGTTGGGTATGGAAATTAATTTTGTCTTTAAAGCAGTAACGCTTCACCTTTATTGAGTCACTCCTATTTCTAAGAATCTGATGAAGGGCATAAACCTTTTCCCCAGAAAAAATTTAAAATACCCACATGAATAATTTGCCCGCAACCTCATGGGATTCATGGATAGCAACTCGTCCCCCGCTGGTATGGTCTGGGCCACAGGTTAAGAATTCCTATTTTAGAAGCAAGTTAGAAGAAGCAGCTATCAAAAGTGACCCTAAAAGCGTTTGGAAAATAAGTCTTAACTAAGAAATTTCCAATGACGTTAGGAAATGCAGGGCTCACATCTTGCGAAAGAAGAGGATCAAGAGCTGATGGTGCCTCAAAGAAAGACTGTGATTCAGCAGGGTCCTTCCTCCTCCAGTCGCAGCTGTGCACCTGCCGGTTATGCCACTTTGCCATTCCCTGTTTAGATATGTGTCAGGGAATAATCCCTTCTGAATTACAGTCGATTGATCCATCTGGTAGTCATTTAAACACATCAATGAAATAATTCTATCTCATAAAAATAATGGTTGCTTTTGTACATTTTTGTTTTGCTTTGCTTTTTCCTTTTAATTTCAGGGTGGATGGATAATTTTCCGTGTAGTACCTTTTCACATATCCCTGCTTCATCAAGACAATGCATTTTTAGACACCTGTTTCAGGTCAGGGTGGGCTCCTGCTCTGGCTCAGTAGAGAAGGAGGGACTACAGCAGCCAGGCGAGGCTGGGACAGCTGCTGCTACGTAATAAACCCAAACCTCAGTGGCTCCACACGGCAGTTTACTTCTTGCTCACGCCAGTTCTGCTATGGTCCAAGCAGCTCTCCAGGCATCTCTCCTCTGTGTTGGCTTAGCCTTCTAAGCTGCTTTGACTTTTCAGCCCCTTTATGTCAACTC
>NW_007731679.1:198496-200197 GCF_000696425.1 Galeopterus variegatus
CTCAGTAGAGAAGGAGGGACTACAGCAGCCAGGCGAGGCTGGGACAGCTGCTGCTACGTAACAAACCCAAACCTCAGTGGCTCCACACGGCAGTTTACTTCTTGCTCACGCCAGTTCTGCTATGGTCCAAGCAGCTCTCCAGGCATCTTTCCTCTGTGTTGGCTTAGCCTTCTAAGCTGCTTTGACTTTTCAGCCCCTTTATGTCAACTCCCATTGTCACCAGGGAAGGAGAAAGCTGGAGAGATGAGGGCCAGCAATGACATGCTTCCACCTGGAATGGTACACATTGCCCCCAACTACGTGTCTTTGGCCAAAGCAGGTCACAAAGGGATGCCTAGTTTGATGGAGATGGGGAGGCATGATCCACCGGTGGGCCCAGGGGAAGATGGGAAGCAAATGATGAAAAAGTGGTAATGTCTCCTGCAGGGACTACTGAACCAACGCTCGGAAAGCAAAATAAATTTTGTGGAGGGCGTGTGTCAAAATGTTCTCTGTGAATGGAAAACTCTCCCCACCTTAGATTTTAAAAACAAATGATGGATTTTCTACTTCTAGCCGGGGTAGAGTAACTGAGGCAGTTTACCCTTCCACCCCTCTGTAAAGAAAGAGAAAACCAGACACAATGTATGAAAATGTTTTGGCGTTAGACAACAGGCAGACTCTGGTCACTGAGACAAGAGAAACGAACAAGGTGAGCCCCGCGACGGCTCCAAATTACTGCTGAACACAGTTTCAGGTCTGGGGCAGGGAGGGGAACCGAAGCTCAGTGGTCTCACTGGGTTAGAGACAAGTCAGAGTTTGGGGAGGCCAAGGCGGCCAGAATTTGAAGAGCGGAGGACAGGAGAGAAGGGGCTACAGAAAGAAAGAGAAGGTGTGCGTGTCTTAGTCCATTCAGGCTGCCATAGCAAAAATGTCATGAACTAGGTGGCTTATGAACAACAGACATGTATTTCTCACCGTTCTGGAGGATGGGAAGTCCCAGAGCACCGTTCCTCACACGGTGGAAAGAACAAGTAAGCTCCCTCGGGCCACTTCTAGAAGGGCTCTGCCCTCATGATCCAGTCACCTCCCAAAGGCCCCACCTCTTAACACCATCGCCGTTGGGGTTAGGATTTCAACATATGAATTTGGTGGGGAGGGGACACAAACATCGAGACCATAACAGAGAGTGTGTGTGTGTGTGTGTGTGTGTGAGAGAGAGAGAGAGAGAGAGAGAGAGATTGATTGATTGATTGTTTGGGAGATCTGAAGAGTCCCCTAGAGAGACTTTGGCTGAATGTTGTATGCAGTCATGTGAGGAAACTGTGCGGGCAGTGATACAACCACCAAAATTCAAGAGACAGCCAAACAATTCCGGGAACTCACACAGGGCTGGAAATGGGTCATAAAATCACCAGCCAGTGTGAAGACATCTTAACACAGGCATCTGGCAGCATTCTCAGAAAGGTGTCACCTTAGTAGGGAGCTAAATTAGTTTACACTAAAAGGCTGCTCTGGTCCCACTCTATAGTTTAAGGATGGAGTCTGGGAAGTCCAAAATCAAGACAGGACAGTGTCCGGTGTGGGCTGCTCTCCGCTTCCAGGATGGCACCTGTTGCTGCGTCCTCACGTGGCAGAAGGAGCAGAAGGGACTAGGGTGTCCGCCTCACCTTCACCAAAACGCCCTGCTTCCAAATGCTGTCTCATCGGGCATCAGGTTCC
>NW_007731679.1:201466-202704 GCF_000696425.1 Galeopterus variegatus
ATGACATTGGATTTAATGTTCAAATAATAAGCTCAAAGAGGCTCTTCGCCAGTTTGGACTTCTGAGACTGTATTGCTCAGAGTGTGGCTGGGAAGGACACTTGCATGTCAAAGAACCAGGAATAACTTTTTAAAATCCTTCCCTGTAGCCTAATGCCTCCTTTTGGGAAGTAGAAAGATTTCAGAACTCCCTTTGTATTTTAGAGGCTCATCACTTTGTGAAGGATCAGAATTTGCCAGGGCAAAGAGAATCAGTAAAATACTTACCAATGCTCGGAATCTAGAAGGTGCTTGGGAGGCTCGGAGCAGAGGCGCTGCTGCTCCCGGACTGTAATGTCCTCATTTATGTAAACAGTGACAGTGATGATTACGGGAGAGCTGGCAACCTCGCCTCGCCTCGTTAATTGCTGTGGAGCCTATGAGTGCTTGCTGATCACTTTGAGATAACAAAGGCCTCCGTGGGAGCTCACCTGGACCCCTCTGCTCTTGAAGCTCACCTTTCTGTCTTGCTCCACAAGGTGTGCCTGGAGCAGCTGGGTAACACCTGGTGGCCAGTTCCTATTTTCAAGCTGGCAGGGTTGAGAGAGTGATAAAAGCTGGAAGTGTGGGGATATACCTGGCCCTGCCCTTAAACTCTGACTGTGCCCACATACGGTCACTTGGGAGGCAGTCCCCGGGGTGGCTATACCGCAGAGGTGCTGCCCCCGGCTGAAGCCAGGAGTGCTGGGCCTGACCTCTGGCCCTACTCTTCTCTAAATGATACAGGGGGGGTCCCGGGGATAGGCAAGGCTTCGGGAAGGCTTCCGTTCTCATCCCCAAACTCTGCAGACAGGAGGCTGGTCTGGAGAACTCACATGACTGTTCAAGGCGTCAGAGCTGGGACCAGAGCCCTTGGCTCCTAGCTCACAATTCAGATCTCCTCACATTCCCAAGTGTTTCTTCACTGGAAGGAGGTCTCCAAACTTTTGACAATTCCCTTGCTATGGCTGGCATAAGCATGAAGTGAGATTTGTACACAGGAAATCAGTGCTCGGTTCATAATCGATATTAATGTGTGCTGTGAACAGATGACTTGGGAAGCTAAATCTAATTGATTACATTTTCTTGAATTACAACAGTAAAGATCACTCATAATCACACCCCAGAGAACAACTGGAGAAACTCAGTCTCTCGTAGCACACGTCCTGCCTCCGGTCCTGCCCGGCCTTTTCAGTCTTGGAGCTTCCCCTGTCCCCTCTA
>NW_007731679.1:203884-206072 GCF_000696425.1 Galeopterus variegatus
ATAACCTGAAAGGAGCTGGCCTCCCATAGCTTACATAGTTCCCTGGACTCAAGTTCACACATGACCTCTTTCTCGTTCTCTGTTCAGTTCTGCAAATCCTACAGACTGTTGCTTCATTGGACTTTTTTTTGCTAAGATATGAACATGTATTTCCCACCTAACAACCTTTGAACTTACTGAGTCAAAAGCTAAGCCTCCTTTTCCCCAGAAGTTTTGGTGGCTTTCAGACAACCTTACCCACTGCCCTGTGAATTGTCAACAGCATTTAAAACATTCTCATTTCTGCTGTTAAAACTTCAACTTGTTCTCCTGGCTCTTTTATAGTGTGTGCTGATGGGGTGTGGAAGATGATTCCTCAGCTTTAATAGTCTATGCTAGGCTGGCCGGTTAGCTCACTTGGTTAGAATGTGGTGTTGGTGACACCAAGGTCAAGGGTTCGGATCAACGTACTGGCCCTCCAACCCCCACCCCAAAATAGTCTATGCTAGTGTATATCTACCTGTTTGGTGGCTTTACCCATTTTCTTATTCTTTCATTTAAAAAAANCTAGTGTATATCTACCTGTTTGGTGGCTTTACCCATTTTCTTATTCTTTCATTTAAAAAAAAGTTTTCTCATAAAGGTACCTGCTGGGTCCAGAACTTGATGTTGTCCTGCTTACAAGCAAATAAGTCTGTTACTGTTGCATGAATACTGGCAGGGGACGTGAGGCTCACAGGTCAGAGGTAAAGTCCAGCAAGCAGCATAAACCTCAGTGGGTGTGTTAGCTTCTCCTTGCCCGGCAAGTCCCCTGGGGGTGACTGCAGGGCCCAGGGGGGTCCCTGTCCAAGCAGTGAACTTTATAGGAGAGGGCCCTGAGCTCGGGAAACCCACCACTTTATAGTAAGCAGGAAGAAAGCCTGCTCTTCTTCCCAGAAGACATGACCTCATCCCTCGAGTTGCTCGCTGCAAATGCAGTCCTGAGAGCTGGCCTGGGTGAGCAGCGGTCAGGACCCTGCATTCCCGACACAGCCAGCAAAGCCAGGCAGAGTGCGAGACACCCATGGAAAAGTCACTCCAGAATAACTCAAATTCTTCTTACCTTCTTGGAGAAAGGGGCTTTAAGTCAGAGAGGTTGAAAAAAATTGAGTAACACGCACACAGAAAAAGTACTGTCCTTACCCGTCATCATGACCAGTCCCACTCAGCAATCACTACCTCTTCTCCTTTTACTGCTTTCAGTAATACACTTTAATGTTTTGGACTCCTAGCCTTCAGGCAGAATCTGCTGACTCCCCCCAATGAAGACATGCACTGGTCATGCTGGGAAAGGTGGTCGTGCACAGCCCACCAAGCCCTGCAGCAGTGGAAGAGAGGGATCGACCTGGGACATTTCCTCACATGGAACTGAGGAGCCCTCCCAGCCTGCGCAGGGCACAGCTCTTTGGGAATATCTTTGCCTGTTGTGGGCTTGGGGTGCACTTCCTTGTTCTGTGTAAACATGTGTCACATGGCACCTGGCCAGGACCACTGCACTATCTGTTCCTGGCGGGGAGGGAATGGGACCCTTGCCTGCACACGAGGGTGCTGCAGACCATCTCCCCAGCCATGGGGGACCGATGCTTACTACTGAAGCTGACGGTGTCCGTGTCCTATCCAAGTGAGTAAAGTGTAGTTCCACCCAGTGCCTGTGTGAGGCATGTCTTTCTTGGTGACCCGACACCTACAAACCATGCAATGGGCAGAGATCCTGGGACTGCCCCTCCTGCTCATAGGCGACCGGTGTCACTCGCTCAAAGGCAGACTGACCTTTCTTCCACCACGCCTTTACTGCTCTCTCTAAATATTTACCTGTTATTTTTCCACTGTCTATATTTGTAAAAGTTATGTTATTATAAATATAGCTCTTCTGTGATGCCCAAAGTTTAATACAAATAATTAAAAATCAAAACACCAACATATCACATAAGACCCACATGGTACATTTAATCTTTACACTGAGTCATTAAAATTTTGCCACTTGAAGGAGAATCTTCCAAGTACCAACATCCAGTGGATTATCTTTTACTCTCTTTCTAATTCTCTTTACTTGTCCTGATTCACAGCAGCTGCCACTGTGCTGAGCATCCCACGCTGTCTCCTACTCCTAGATTCCTTTTTCATCTTCCTGGCCCCTTCCTCATACCGAATCAGAACATCTGGTCTGAAC
>NW_007731679.1:206352-210080 GCF_000696425.1 Galeopterus variegatus
CTGCCACTGTGCTGAGCATCCCACGCTGTCTCCTACTCCTAGATTCCTTTTTCATCTTCCTGGCCCCTTCCTCATACCGAATCAGAACATCTGGTCTGAACATTTTTTTTTTTCCTTTTTGTCTTTTTTTACTGACTGGTAACGGGATTGCAACCCTCAGTGTTGCGCCCGTACCGGGGACCGGCAACAGGATCACAACCTCGGCGTTGCGCCTGCACCGTGCTCAGCCAGTGAGCGGGAACTGGTCTCCACATGGGATCTGAACCCTTGGCGGGAGCGCCGCCGCGCTCCCAAACGGCGCACTCTCCAGTGCGCCACCAGGCCAGCCCTGGTCTGAACATATTAAATCAGGACATCTGGGAGGTGGGTGCGGGGCATCAGTGCTTGTTTCTTTCAAGCTCCCAAGTGATTATAACATGGGTCCAGGACTGATAACTCTGACTTAAGGAAGTAAAGTTATTAATTCATGTCAGAAGAAATATGTTTTGGGGAAAAATTCATCACCTGAACCATTTTCAGCAGCTGGAATAAAAAACAATAACAACAACAAACAAACCACACAAAAACACCAACAAGTGTTTTGAAAAGGTGCTTTGAGAATTTACTGTACAGTTTTTTAACAATTTATTTATATGTTGTCTTCTACATGCTCTTACATTTGTGTAAAACATTTATACATATTCTTTACAATCTGTACATATATTAAATGGCTATATCATAAACACTGTTCTATGGGATTTTATAAAAGAAAAATCAAGTGGGGAAAATTACTTATAAAACATTAATAAAACCCCGTGATTCTGCAGAACAAGTTCTCATATTCGTGCTCATTTTATTTCCTCATCTATTTTTTTTTGGCTTCATTTTGCTTATGCTGGCCCAGACTTTTCCTTTTCTATACTATAACGAATAGGTCATAAAAAGGAAAGCAGTAGGAGACACGGTAGTAAGGCCACTGTGGAAGATGACATATTCGTCTGCGAGTGTTCAGACTCAGAGTCCACAGGCTGTCGAGATCCTGTTGTGCTTGTCGCCACTAACTGAAGTACAGTGATGAGAAAAGTTCTGTCTGAAGCTCAGCACACAGTCAGGAGGAGCCTCACCCTGGACTTCTGTTCGTTTCAGCATAAAAGCCCTGGGGGTGACTGCACATGGTTCAGGTGGCCGCCCTTCTCAGCCCCTGCACTTTTCCACGTGGCGGGGGAGGAGAGGCGCTTATACTGTGCTTTTTGCCTTTTCTGACCCCACCACCTGGCCTGCTGGTCTATAAGCCAAATCAAGTGCGGTCAGGCTCTCAGCAGCCTTTCTCACTGCGTCTGCAGAACAGAAGGCGGAGGGTGAAAGGTCTGGAGGAGCTATGCTCGCTCCTTCCCCTGAAAGCCTCCTGAGCCCAGGTATCAGCAGGGCTGCCCATCCGTGGGAGCAAAGCCACAGACTTTTTAAAAAAGACTCCCAACTTTCCTGACTGATTCTTTCTAGCATAAAACATGCCTTAACCATGATTATGAAGGAAGAGAGAGCGTGCGCTGGTCTTCACGGAAGAGCAACACCTCAAAAATGATCCTGAGGGCAGTGGGTGGGCAGGTGAGTCTGCTTGTCTGGCAGGCTGTGCCCTCTGAGGGGACACGTGACAGCCCCTGCACTGTGTGTCCAAGGGTTCTGGTAGCTGCAGGAACCCCTCTTTGCATCCTCCCTCCTGAAGTGTGTGCACTTGAGTCATAACGGTGTCAGTGAAAGTGATGCAGACTTTCCTAAATAGACAGGAATCCCAAAGGACTGAAGAGAGTTATAAAAATATATAAACATTTTTTATTCCAGCATATTTCATATTTTTAAGAAAGCAATTAGTAATAATTACCTGGCATTGAGTAAGAATTGGAAGATCATGGGTGACTATAAATTACGATTCTATGTAAAATATCAGTGGGAAGAAACCCCTAATTTTCCATCCAAAATTGCAATAACTTTAAGTACTTTCCAAAAATAGAGACAATTTTCATTAGCTTAAATAATGGGTGTGGAAATGAACAAAAGACCATCCCTAAATAACTGATGCATTTAGGTTGGTTAATAAAGTAAACGTAGTTTTTTGCATCTTTTTTTTTTTTTTGATGATAGGAATAAAAATAAATTTTGAATTGCATTGCCCCAAGTCAGAAAGAAGCACTTCAGAGTTTTCTTCATGTTCCCTTCCATTCTACATAACCGGAAAGCGGCTGAGGGCCTGCCTCAGTTTTTCTGCAATCTGACGAAAAAACAAAACAATTTTGAGATATAACCCCTGCTGTGGCTTCGTAGTATCCTATTATTTATGGCTTTTATGAGTTAAACATTACAAACATTTCAAACCCTTTAACTGGTCTATGCTTCTAATCTCTTCTGGCACCTCCATGTTGCTGCTGGAGAGACCTTTCTAACCCACAGATGGAGCTCCCCATGGGGGTGCCCCAGAGCCTGCAGGAGGCGCCCCTCCCTAGTGTCAATGATGAAGCATAGAACTCCTCTTCAGATGTCTGAGTTTCCACTTACATGCTTTAAGACCTTTGTTTTCTTTACATTTTGGTATACAACAAAATTACTACGTTGAGGTATGAAAGTCTAAGTTTCCATTCTTGCTTCTAAATGGAAACCTAAGGGCCCGCTCTCTGCCTCCCTGCTGAGGTTCCTGTGCACTGTGAAAGCCTCGCTCACAAAGGCTGCCTTTGGCGTCCTCTGCGGTGCCAGGCTCCCTCCCCAGCTGAGCGGCAGGGTGACCTCATCTCATTCAGCACCGCTGCCTGTGCACAGAGGCACAGAGAGGCCGTGATGGAGGGAAGGAGCCGCATGATAAGAACATCGTGGAGCATCAAAGCCAGCAGCAATACCCTGTCTTCAAAAGAGAACCTTTTTTTTTTTTTTTTAACTCAGTATTATTCAAAAAGGAAAAGGCAGATGGAATTAAAGGAGATTAAAAACAAAACAAAGCAAAGCGAAGCAAAACCCTGGTCCCAACTAAACCTTCCTGGGTTTATTACTTAGGATCAAAAAATACAGAAAGATTAGCTTTCCGTTGTCAGAGGCAGCTGCGGGCCTCCCGTCGTCGTGCATGCACACGTGCGCAGGCAGGAAAGGGGCGCCCACCTACCGTCTCGTAGAACTGCACCTGCTGCTCCAGGTACAGGCGGATGACGCTGTTGTAATCGTAGATCCGGTTACTGTGAAAGTGATTCATCTCAGCTACAACCAAAATCAAGACATCAGTCAGTCCTCCCCCCAAGACTCTGACCGACCGCCCTGGCTTCTCTGCTCATCAAGAGGACCTGAGCAGGCCACCTTCAGTGCAGGGACAGTTCTCGGCAAATCACTGAACAGACACTGGAGAAATAAACCAACAGCTAATGACAAACACCACTTTCCAGCAAATGGATGATTTTCATTGATTTCCATATTAAATACTATGAAACCTAATACAGAAAAATCACCCGAATATGGATTATAACTCTAACAGAACTGACCAAACAGGAAACAGACTTGGTCGTATTCTCTGCAGACAGCTGCAGTTCAAGCCTCAAGCGTGTCTGTGTTGGGCCTAGCCTGGCACCTGGCAGGCCCTGCCAGCTTTCCTCCTCCTGTACAGCGACTGCTTCGGCTGGGCGGCTGAGACCCCTTCCTCAGTAACGGGGCCTTTGCTGCCCCCAGCACCAGTGCGTGCTCTGGAGCTCAGCCTCTTACTGGGCAAGAGGATTTGA
>NW_007731679.1:210277-213690 GCF_000696425.1 Galeopterus variegatus
GCTGCCCCCAGCACCAGTGCGTGCTCTGGAGCTCAGCCTCTTACTGGGCAAGAGGATTTGATGCTGAGGGGAACTACTCTCCACCTGCTGCAGACGCTGCCCGCCTTCCCTCGGACCCCGCCGCCTTTGCTGCCCCCAGCACCAGTGCGTGCTCTGGAGCTCAGCCTCTTACTGGGCAAGAGGATTTGAGGCTGAGGGGAACTACTCTCCACCTGCTGCAGACGCTGCCCGCCTTCCCTCGGACCCCGCCGCCTCGCCTTGCTGACCAGAGCTGCTCACCACCCCACACTGCCCTTTCCCTCCCACACCAGGCCTGGAGAGACAACCTAGAGAGCCAACCTGCCACAAGCCCACTGCTCTGAGTTCTATGGAAAGTTATCTGAAGTTGTACAAAGCTTCTTATTCACCAATTCGGATTACCTCAAACACAAGTTCAAAACCAAATTCTCCATTTCAAGTCCTTCAAAACCCACATCTTCAATTGGGTTTCCCTGTTTTTGCCACTAGTTGTCTTAGCTCTGGATCTCTTCCACACTTCCTTTTCTCCCATGAATTCCCTAGTCCTGAAGGCTGTCACCCGGAAAAGCCGCAAACACGCTTCATTCTCTCCTCCCCAGTACCGCAGCTTCCTTAGGTCTACTAAAGGGACAGTCTTCGGGTTGAGCTCTCGGACTAATCTCTGCCCCTCCAGTCTATCCTCTAGAACTCTCAAATCCTTCACCCTTGAGGATTGCTTCCCCCCAATCCCACTCAAAACCTGTTATTGGCTTCTCAATGCCCACATCAAGTCTAGACTCTTCGGCCTGGTTTTCAAGTTCCTCCAAAATCATCAAGTTCCTCCACAATCATCAACATTTACTTCCCAATAACCTGTAAGGACACAATCTCCTCTGGTTGTTTTGTGTGCTTTTGCTCACACTAGGAGAACCTCCCCTTCTCCTCTGTCACACAGTGTCGTCTGCTCGTCCTCCAAAACACAGAAAAACCCATTTGCTGCTCCTATCTGCTCAAAAACACTCAAGTCTATGCAAATTAATACCTCCTTTTTTACTAACAAACTATGCCTAAAATGATACACCCAAACCCCCTTTACATTCCACGGTCCTGGGGTATGGAGGTTACAGACTGCTAAAAGCTGAACTTTGGAATTTAATAGAGCATTATGAAATGAAGTGTTAGAAAAGGAATCTTCAATGTCTTGAAGAAATAATAAAATGCACAGGTTTAATCAAGCTGTCATTCATAGCTATACCAGGCAAACGTGTGAAAGACTAAGTATTACAGACTTTCATTAATACTAGAATCCTGCAAACAAGGTGCTTATGAGGGTATTTAAAATCAGGGCTTATTTATTTAACTGTTGTTCACATTTGGATTTCTCTCCAGCGAGGGAAATACCAACTTTGCCAGGGAAAACCCTCCACTAGCTTCTTGCACCCCTTTTACCTCACCTTGCAGTGCATAAGACATGGTGCCGACACGTTTCACCATGTTCTGTTTGTCTTGTGGTGTGATTTTACTAGTTGCAACTAGTTTATCACTTTCCTTCACTTTTTCTATTGCTCCCTGTGAAATATAAAATGCAACAGTATTAATAAAACAAGCTAAAAGGATTAGTCATTAGTTTAAAATATAGCAATGCTAGCATATTCTGTAACTGACTTGCTACTGAACAGAAAAACATCCCCACAAAATAAGGACAGAGGAAGGCATCTAAATTTAACTTCCTTCAAGTCCCTTGGAAGCAAAAATGTTGCTATTCTTGAAAAACTAAGCTAAAATTTACAGTTTTAAGTTGTAACAAAAGAGAAAACCAAACAGCACACGACCTCTGTAGTATTTAGAGGCCACTGCCATTTTAAGAGTAGCACATCAAGTCTAGACTCTTCTAGACATTAGTAGGTTTAGAATGTCATTTCATTAGGTACAGGGTAGTGAATACACGTGGGTACTCTGTCTTTTTTAATAACAGAGTATTTTAAAAGCTGGTGCTTATGTGTGCTGACTGTAAGGCTTGGCTTTACTTGGATATTTAGAAGAGGCACTAAATCAAGTTAAATTAATATTTTGATGGAAGTAGTTGTAAAAGTTCACAAACATTTCCCACTCCAGTATCATCACACAGCTCATTATTTAGGGCTGTCTGGAAAGAAAAACTCTATACTCATGCATAAATTAGGCTCCATGCCTCTATAATCTACCTCTGCTGGCATAAATTCCTACAAAAGCTAATTGTTTTGAATTTATATTAAGTTATTGGAAGTTGTACAAAGCTTCTTGTTTACCTATGCTACCCCTTCATGATACTTGAATTTAAAAGCAAAATACATTTTAATATTAATATTTAATATTTTAAAATTTAAGTTTAAATTAATATTTAATATTTTAAAATTAAAATTTAAATTAATATTTAGTATTTTAAAATTTAAATTTAAATATTAAAATTTAATATTAAAATGTATTTAGGCCATTTTAGGCCACATGCCAGAATTGTTAAGACCATAGACCAGCTTTTTGTTTCCTAATAAACCCAAGTACATCACAATATACTAGAGTACTACAGTTGAAAAAATACTCACGACTGAGGTAATACAGATTTTGAAAAATGGAGAGAAAAATTAACCAGAATTAAAATGTGAAGACATCCCAAACCAATTTTTTAATTTAGTTGAAAACCTAGTATGATGGGAATGATACAGTTCATTTTTTATTAATAAATATAAATGTATAAAAACAGCATTGACCACGGCCATGCACAACGTCTGCCCCGACTCTCCTGGTGCTGTCTTCTGGAAACATCTGTGATGAAGTTACCTTGTGAGTACCAATGATATCAGGGAAGCAGCCAAGAAAGCCTTTATACTCGTGGTTACACTCCATCAGGAAGTGGAGATCTTTCTTTGGCTATAAGATACAGGTTGGTTGTTACTGGCAGAGAAATTCAGAAAATCAAGGAAAAGAAAACTATTCTATCTGAGGACTATATTGACCAAACCTTCCATGTACTACACTCAACACTAAGTTACTGAGTGTTAAGTGTTCAGACTAGTTTCCCTAAAAGAAAATAATCCCCAAGACTACTACCCTCTAAATCATATACTGTAAAGAAAATGATAAAACATCATATAATTTTTAAGTTGGCTTGTAAAATTAGCTATTTTGAGATGGCTCAAAATAAAACATTGTCAGGGAAAAAAATTTAGTTAATCCTGTATGTTTACACACAAGCAAATAAGTTGTTATAGTTTAATATCTAAATTTTAGCAGAGAATATAAAAATATTATCAAAAACCTTGGTAATCATTTTAAATGGCAACTTTAACATTTTCCTTTTTTTTCTGAACAGTAATTTTTTTAATAGCAATGATACAATTCTAAAAATTCACTTTTTTTTTTTTTTTTTTTTTTTTTTT
>NW_007731679.1:214314-219185 GCF_000696425.1 Galeopterus variegatus
AGCCAGTGAGCGGCCGGTCTATATGTGGGATCCGAACCCTCGGCGGGAGCGCCACCACACTTCCCAAGCGGCGCACTGTAGCGGTGCGCCACCGGGCCAGCCCTAAAAATTCACATTTTTTAAGAGTATCAACAGTTGATGACTATATCAGTGTGTGTATGTATGCATATGTGTGCATACATAAACATCTATTTCGAGAAATCAACTGAAAACAAATTTTTTTTAATGTAGGGATTTGAAACAACTAAGATGGTTATTCCACTTAAGAGAACTTATCATCTGTTATTTGGAAAAAGAATTGAAATTGGGCTTCGATGAAAGACTTAGACTCTGATAAAAGACAAAGACTCTGAAAAAAGCTAAGTAGTTATAACAAAGACCTGCCCATCCTGGGTACTGTAACAAGTGCTTTTTAAAAATATATACATATTTACATAGAATTATTTATTTATTTATTTACACAGACTAATAGCAAGTGCTTTTTATTTATTAGCTATTAAATCCTGAGAACCATACAAGGTAGGCATAACCACTGCAGTTTAGTGGATGAGGAAACCAAGTCTCCGAGAGGCTAGGTAACAGTCAAAACAGACTTGAGCCAGCCCTTTTCCCTGTACATTATAATCCCTGGACGGCTAAGAAGGGATTAGAGGCATCAATACTGGAAGGCATTCATTTAGATTTCTTGATGACAAATTTATCCATCCACCTTGGCTTAACATTAGAAACTCTGTTATCAAATATAATTAACAAAGATACAGAGAAACAGAAAAGAAGACGGTATCTATTTGGAAAGTTTGTCTTAAAATAGGGTTTAAACAGAAAATGTGGATCAGACAGCATGTAACTGGAACTGTGTGATTATGTTAGTACCTGTTCTGCCACAAGACTGGCAATTTCTTCATAAGTCTTTCCTGCTTCCGTTATTGCATCATTGAGATCTGTTTCACCTGAAAATGATCATTGTTTTATCAATGGTTATAAGTATTTTCTTCAGAATTTTATTATAAATTTTACTGTTAAATTTTATTATAGAAAATTTCAAAATTTCAAAAGTACTGATAATAGTACAATGACCCCCATCACCCATCACTAGCTTCCCAAGGGCAGCTACCGGCCAGTCTTTACCTCTACCCTCCACTCCCTAACTCCACCTTCCACTGGACATATATTTCATCCATAAATTTTAGCTAAAAAAATAGGGACTCTTTAAAAAATAAGGACAGTATCATTACCACATCGAAGAAAAGACCATCACTCGGATATAAATGACCCAGCCCGTGTGCAGACCTCCTGGCATCTCAGGGTGAGGTGGCTGCTTGAATCAGGAAGCAAAGAAGGTCCACATGGCATACAGCCGATGTATTTCTTAAATCTATAGGGTCTTCTTCCCTGCCTCCTTTTTTCTTGCAGATTTCTTTGTGGGGGGTCCTTTGCTTTAGTACCCACATTCTGGATTTTGCTGACCACGTCTCTGTGGTGATACTTAACACATTCCTCTGTCCCTACATTTTCTTTACACTAGCCATTAGATCTAGAGGCTTCATCAGATTCAGAAGACACAATTTCCACTTACTTCTATCTCTTATGATAGAAGCCACGAGCAATCGCTGTCTAGATCTTTTATTTTAGTATGGGTTTGCGGAATGATGCTATCCTACTCCTATCGCTCCTTCTTCATCAGCTGAAATACTTGTATAAAGAGAAACTTTCCTTTACCAATTTTTTGGTTAACCTGAGGTATAGTTTGAGAAATACTTGTATAAAGAGAAACTTTCCTTTACCAATTTTTTGGTTAACCTGAGGTATAGTTTTAACCTGAGGTTTTACCAATTTTTTGGTTAACCTGAGGTATAGTTTGAATAGGAAAAGGTTAAATGCTTGACTCTTTCTCTATAGTTTTCAGAAAGAGCTTGAAACCATACCATCCTCCAAAGGTAACTGAGATTAATTTTTTTTAAGTATCTTTATAATTCTGAATTTATATATATTTGATATACTCTGTTCCACAGCAATCATTATTTTCACTAATTCTCAAATTTTCCCTTCATTGGCCAGTGGAAAGCTCTTCAAGTTGGCATATGAGTTCTTTTGATAGGAGCCCTGGGGTTGATTTTGGTGGAAGGTGGTGTTTAGAGATCACCTGAAGAGTGGTGCTAAGGGATGCTTCTTAATACTGGACAGGCTAATTGTTTCTAGGCCTTTTTAGTGAACACAGCAAAGCAAACTGTATTTTCTTTAAAAAGGCAAAATATATAATGAGCTCATACTGATACATTGGTCCTCTGTATCTGTGGGCTCCGTATCCATGGATTCAACCAACTGCGGGTTGAAAATATTTGGAAAAAAATTACATCTGTACTGAACGTGTACAGATTTGTTGTCATTATTCCCTAAACAATACAGTGTAACAACTACGTACATAGCATTTACATGATATTAGGTATTAGAGGTAATCTAGAGCTGACTTAAAGTATATGGGAGTATGTGTGTAGATTATATGCAAATACTATGCCATTTTATATCACAGAGTTGAGCAATCACGGATTTCAGTATCCAAGGGAGGTCCTGGAGACAGACCTAATCCCCCATGGATACCAAGCAATGACGATATTTCCAATTTAAATTCAGAACTACAGGGGCTTTCTTAATTTATTTTAAAACTTTTATTTTAAAAATCTTAAGTGCTAACAACAGGAACATGATTATATATTTGCTTTACCCTACAACATGTAAAATAGTTTAAAAGTTTTAGAATAACAATACTAATATTATATTGCTAACTATATGATAGTGAAAACAACTAAAATTTGTTTGCAGTCTTTGTGACCTTCAGGTATCTGCTCCTAGGGATGTACAGTCAAAATCCTGTTTTAAGGTGATTTAAGGTAATTCCTGTCTGTGTGGTGATGCCTTCATCTTAATGTATCAAGTCATTAGCTGTATTTTGCTTTTGATTGTTAGGGATTTTTTTCATTTTGATTTAACTTTGTTTTCAATAATTATGTAAAAATTCACATGTTTCCAAAGTCAAATCTACAAACTAAGATATAATCAGAAGTCTAACTTCTATATCCATCCCTCTCCTCCCCCACAGATAACCATTTAAATTTTTTATCAATTATATTTCCACATGGTAATTCTAAGAATATGGAACGTGGATTTATGCAGGGGCCAGGCTAACAGACTCGGTGCTGTTCCAGTGTTAGCACATGTACTGTTAAAGGAGTGGCATGACGGACAGGAACCTGGAGAAGCCCCAGACTGCAGGGACTTTGTGAACTAAGAGGTGAAGGTGGGAAGCTGTGAGCTGGACTGAAGAACAGAGAGACAGCTCTTAGGTGACGTTCAGGGAAGGTATCGCTGCAGGTAGTTCTGACATATAAGGACACCATCAGGACCAACTAGCCAAACTTCCAGCACCTCCAAAACAAATGTTCTCACCCTGCCAGCAGACCAGAGAACCGCAAAGATGAAAGCCTCCTAGATATCTGCATAGTCCTCTACAGTGGATACGGTTTGGTGAGAGACTAATTTTCTGTTCATTAAAGTATTCAGCAACTGACATTCAAAGCCCTATGCTCCTTGGGTATTAAGACACTCACCCTGGTGAATGTACCAATTCTACTATTTCTATAAGTGACAGGAGATACTCAGATTTAATAGGAGCCACCCATCTGGCAAATAGGTGCCACCTTTTCCTTCATAAAACTTGTTCTCACAAGTGTTGCCAATGTAAACAATGAACCTGGGTAGGAGCTGAAAACAATTGTGTGTTAGGAGAGACTTAAGGTAACAGGCATTTGTTACTTGGTCACATGACAATGACAAGGGAGCTTCACTGCAGTTACCGATGTCTGCAAGACCCTGAGGAGGTAACATGTGTGGGTAAGACACTAAAGGACCAATGAACAGATAAATAAAAACATACCTTGATAACCACTAGAACTAAACACTGTTGCTAAACTCTGCAAGGCCTTTCCTATCTTCTGATACTCCTTGGGTAATGCTGAAAGAGAAAAAAGAATAAGTTGTTAACTAGTCCTCTGAGTGGACTGAAATGGGATTCCACTGTTTTCTAAAAGTGATTATTTTATAACAAAAGACATTTGAAGTAATTCAAAATAGTATATATTCTTTAGTAAAATACTGATGCAAAAATGATTTTTTTAATTAATGATTTTTCCAATTTTTAATTGATTGTTCAATTGATGGTGGATGCTATTACTATCAACAACCACTTCCATATTCTCATTCTTTGTTTTTTTTAATTAATGATTTTTCCAATTTTTAATTGATTGTTCAATTGATGGTGGATGCTATTACTACCAACAACCACTTCCATATTCTCATTCTTTGTTTTTTTATTATTATTATTATTTTTAAATATTTAATTATTTATTTTTTTCCGATATACAATGTGGTTGATTATTGTGGCCCATTACCGAAACCTCCCTCTCCCCACTCCCACCCAACAATGTCCTTTCTGTTTGCTTGTCGTACCGACTTCAAGGAATTGTATTTGTTATGTCTCCTTCCCCCCTCCCCGGTTTTTTTTTCTGTGTGTGTGAATTTATTTATTTATTTTTAGCTCCCACCAGTAAGTGAGAACATGTGGTATTTCTTTTTCTCTGCCTGACTCGTTTCACTTAATATATTTCTCTCAAGGTCCATCCATGTTGTTGCAAATGGCAGTATTTCACTCGTTTTTATAGCTGAGTAGTATTCCATTGTGTAGATATACCACATTTTCCATATCCACTCATCCGATGATGGACATTTGGGCTGGTTCCAACTCTTGGCTATTGTAAAGAGTGCTGCAATGAACATTGGGGAACAGGTATACCTTCGACTTGATGATTTCCATTCCT
>NW_007731679.1:220079-230699 GCF_000696425.1 Galeopterus variegatus
CTTCTGGAATACCTATGACTCGGATATTTGAGCGCTTAAGGTTGTCTGATATCTGTCTCAGACTTTCTTCAATGCCTTTGATTCTTTTTTCTTTTTTTTTTTTTTTTGTCTGCTTGTGTTATTTCTAACAGCCCATGTTCAAGTTCAGAGGTTCTCTCTTCAACTTCCACAATCCTGCTGGTTAAACTCTCCGCTGTGTTTTTTATTTCTCTGAATAACTTCTTCAGTTCAGCAAGTTCTGCTACATTTTTTTTCAGGGCATTGATTTCCTTGTACATTTCCTCTTTCAGGTCCTGTATACTTTTCCTCATTTCATCATGATGTCTAGCTGAGTTTTCTTGTATCTCATTCAGTTTCCTTAGAATTACCACTCGAAATTCCTTATCAGTCATTTCAAGGGCTTCTTGTTCTATAGGATCCAGAGCCTGAGATTTATTATCTTTTGGTGGTGACTTTCTTGATTTTTTGTATTTCTGGTATCTTTTCTTTGATGTTTGTTCATTGTGGCAGGGGGTTTCACAGTCCAGATGAAATGAGCAGAATTTCTTCTGTTCCACTGGGCAGTCTAATGAACAGAGCAGGCAGACTCAGAGGAGAATCGGGGGCAGTGCACGGAGTCTCTGGTCTGAGTGCGGCCGCTGCCCGTTGGCTCCAGCTTGGCTTGATATTTTGGGGCGCCTGGGTCTGGAGGGCCCTGATGTTCAGGTGAGGAGGGGCCGCTGCTGCCGCCACTGCTGGGTGAGGAGGCGGTACCGCTGCTGCTGCTGCCGCTGCCACTCCGGTGCTGGTCCGGTTTCTGCTGCAGCTGCTGAGCTTTTCACAGCAATATCCTCATGGGCCGGGGGCAGGGGGTCTTTGTCCCCCTCCCTGGGGGAAGCAGCACCCTTCTCGGGTGTGGGGGTCAGGCGATGCCAGCAGATTTTCTTCACTCAATGAGCAGAGCATCCAACATGGCGCTGCGCTGCTTGGCTGCTCGAATCTATCTGACCTCTTTACGCCTCAGTTCCTCATCTATCAGGAAACTGCGCCAGAGAGGGGCTGTCATATATTCCATGAAGGTCCAATCATGCACTCTACTCCTCCCATATTCTCATTCTTTGAATGAAACATAAGTGAAACGGAGCTCGTTTAAATGATTTCTAGTTGACAAAGTGCTTTTACACACACTGTCCCACTGGAACATCACAATAACCCCTCTGCCAGATGCAGAGACACCGTCTCCACGCTGAGGGTTAGGAAAATAAGGCTCAAATAACTGACACGGCTAACAACTGGTGGATTTGGCAAGTGTAATTCCAAATACATTGTCTTTCCCACTCTTATGTATGAATAAATGATTATTTGTGAGTTGGTAAAGGAAAAAACAAAAACTGAATGCACCAAGGCATGGAGAAAACACGACAGCCCACTCCACAGGCCCAGGGAGGAAGGGTCTGAGTCTCTTCATCTGTATAATGTGATGATTCACTACAGGATCCTAAGTTCCTTCTGAAGGTCCTCAAATTCTAGGATTCTAGGATCATTCTGGAGAAAAGTCTCTGTGTCTTAGGCTCCTTTCTTTGCATCCACACACGGTCCCCCTCAATGTAACTTATCTCTTGCCTTTCAAAAGAAACCATCATTTGTATTTGGACACTTACTGCTGTATTAATGAAGAAAACGAAAAATTTTAACATCAAAAAAAAAAAATCTAGGCCAGAGAAATCTGAAGTGAGGTCCATAGGCTGCAGTTACCAGGAGACACAAATCCAAACCGTATCAGCTCAGTTAAGTTGAGAACAGAGTGCGCCCTTCGTAGCTCAGCGTTCGCCTCTCTACCTGCAGTGTGCTTCACTGCACCGAGTGTGTGCTTGAGTTTTCACCCTATGAGATTAGGAATCTTTAAAAACTATTTTGTGAGAGAAGAGAAGAAAGAAGATATGCCTGAACCAAATCCTAAACAAGGGATCGGTCCCCACCCACTCCCAGCCAAAAAGAGGAGTCTTAAGCCAGTATTTGCTATTTTATAAATCTGGCCTTAAAGATTATATAGGACATGGAGTTGACCAGACAGTAGACACAGGGATTTAATTCTTTAAAAGAAATTATAATCCCAGATTTTTGTGATATCCTTAAAAAATTTGATTATAAGGTGGGCACTCACTTAAAAAAAAGCAGCTTCCAAAGAACATATAACTTTGTTATGACCTTGTGTTTACAGCTAAAATTAATTCATCACTTTTAAAATTCAATTCCTTCACTTACACTTTAGAGAGCAGCATCACTCCCCCTTTTGCTCATGAGTCATTCTCTGTGACCGAAGGCTCAACCCAGGTTTTGTTTTCTAAATGGCGCTTTTATATGTTATTTTCTCAGGCCTAGGTCTGTACCGAGGATGCAGCATCTGATTTCTTTGCCACGGGAAAGGAACAACTGTTATCACTCCTGGTGTCTGCCCCTCAAGCATGAACAGCTGGTACACTACACGTCGTTTTGTTGATATAAAACAATACGTGAATGGCTAAGGGCTATTTATTGGTAGAGGCAGAGATGGGGGTAGAGGGCTACTGATATTGGCAGAGATGGAGGGCGACTGTTAGAGGTACCATGGCCAACGACAGAGGATAGGCAGGGCCAGGCACACTTCCTCTGCAACGTGCCAGATAGCAAATATGTTCTGCTTTGTGGGGCCACAGGTTTCTGCTGAAACTTCTGCCATTGTAACATGAAAGTTGCCATAGACAATACATAAATAAATGGGTATGGCTGTTTTTCAATAAAACTTTATTTACAAAAATAGGTCGAAGCCAGATTTGGTCTGTAGACCACAGCTTGACAAATCCTGATATAAGGCTTAGATTTTCAAGTCTGGATTTAATAGATCTTAATATTGCTACTGCTTTTGTTATGCTATCTTATTAATTCATCCACAAGTCACTCCACATTTAGTTTCCGGTTCATTAAAATTATTTTTTGATTTCAAATTGATTTTTTTCCCTCATTTAATGGAAAAATACCACCTTAAAAAAAACTTTACAAAAACGATAATTAAGCTCTTTCCTATGCTAAGTACCAAAGGATTGACATAAAAGTGGGTATATATTAGTTTTATAAGTCAGAGTAAAAGCCATTTTTATTTCTAAAAAATAACTGAATACAACCTATATTCTTATAGGGTGTTATGAGTCGAAGGCCAGAAAAATCTTAGTGACAGACTGATAGTACCCTTTCTCCAGAGATCAACACAGGCAGTCCCCTAGCTGGGGCCCAGTTCTCTCTTTGTCCTAGCAATGAGGGCAAGGCAGATGTAAAAGGGGAAAACTCCTGATAGTCTAAAGTGGTCAAAGACGTCTGTGTGAATGCTGCTGCAGTGATGAGCCCAGCACTCCAGGGACTGGCAAGTCACCTGCAGCATTCTGAGTGAGCCTCAGGAGTAACAGGCAGCATCCTTTGGCACTATCCCCATAGCTGGACACTTGGCTGGACTTTTTGACCTTGGGCTGTTTGACAACAGAGCTGCATAGTTCTGAGGAACAAAGGAAAAAATGTTCACCAGAATGACAGTCTACAAGGGACAGAAAGGGAGGGAAGCCAGAATCCTTAAGGTTGTGGAGGGTGGGCAGAAAGCCCCGACTGACAGCCCATTCTTTCTCAATGGTGCTCCTGGTCTGGCCTGTCTGATATATTTTTTACTACCAACTGTACTGGTGTTTCCTAAAAATTATGGCTTTATTTAAATATGCATCATCTTACCAAATGAATGAAGATTAAAAAGTAAAATCATAAGATTTAAAATAACTATAAGCAGTCTCTAAATATTCAAAAAAGATTAATTTTCCATAAATTATAAAACCTAAAATGACTGGAACTTATAATAAGCTAACATAGTAATTTTTATGAGATTTCCTGAACTGGCTTTGTTAGTGCCCATTTCTATTATCTAACAAGGGTGGAGAAGTGAGGTTAAGCAAAGAGTTGTAGGAGTGACGTTACTGCAATTCACCAAACTCACTTTTGCTTGAGATGGAAGGTTCCCCACTATGACAAGGGTCATACAAGTGAACCTGCATGGCCACCTCAGAGCCCACTGCAGCCTCGAGGAGTGGCACTTACGTCCTGTGCACCGCTTCCAGTGCTCCTGCCCCACAGTCAGCAGCTCTTTCACGCCATCATCCATGGCCTTGGTGAATTTCCCAACAGCATCGCACTTCTGTTCTCTGTGGGTAAAGACAGCCATTGGTCATGCAAGGAGGAGAAAAACCAGTGTTGTCAGGGGACTCAGACCAAACATAACTACAGGTACTTTGTTTTCCTGCATTATAACAACTGTCCTTTAATTAAATTAGTCTTAAAAACAGGCTTGACTCAGATATCTAAAGAACTACTTAAAAATCTGCCATTTATATTTTAACTTTGCTTCCTTCCCCACCTCATCAGTTTCTTGTGAATTTTAACTAAAGCTATTCTAAGGTAAATAAAACAATCATTTCTCGAATGTCTTATTTAGTGAAATTCTAATCACTGGATATACCATCAAATCTATAAAAGAATAATCTGGGTTGCTAATGGCAGCTGTTCATTCATTCCAACAAGTACTTTAAGGAAACAGACAATAACCTGGATACACAACCACCTAAATGACACTGAAGATATCAGATCTTTAAGGATGTAAAAAGTTTATTTACCAACCTGAAAAGATCATCACAATATACTGTTAAATGAAAAAAACGCAGATTATAAAACAGAATGTATAGTGTGAGGTCATTTTTGTTTAAACAAATGAATTTTCCTGTATTTACATATGTACAGAGGAGGGGCTGGAAGACTATAGACCAACATACCAACACTAATTTTCTCTCTCAGTAGTTGGAAGATTGTGTGTATATGCTTTTCTTGTCTTTATTTTTTGTAACACATAAGAAATGATTTCATGATAAGAAAAAAGCTTTTTAAAATTGAAAAAAACCCCAAGACTTCTTATTAATCCTTATAAAGAAAAGAAACTACTTCAAAATTTCAACTGCACCTACGTTAAAAAAAAAAAACAACCCAAAACTGATTAAGTTATAAAACAACAGATTATAAAACATACAGAAAAAGCAGATTAGAGATTGCTTCCTTCAAGGTAACGTTCAAAGCAATCGTGGCTTTGTTGAAGGGTACGTGGGTGTTAGGTGGCTCTGTGCCACTATGTTTCACCAGACTTTATTACAAATAACTACCACACACTGTGTCAACTATGAAGTCACTGACTTCAAGGTAAAAGGAGGCAGATTTTAATCTCATGTTATGGCTAGAAAGACAGAACTTCCATGTACAAATGATGTTTCCCTTGTCATCTGATTACAAACCCCTGTGTCAACTATGAAGTCACTGACTTCAAGGTAAAAGGAGGCAGATTTTAATCTCATGTTATAGCTAGAAAGACAGAACTTCCATGTACAAATGATGTTTCCCTTGTCATCTGATTACAAACCCCGCTCATTTCACACACTCTAGTCTGACAGTTTGAATCCTAGTTGTGACTACACTGGCCAAGACCCGTAAACCAAAGGAGGCGGGTGCAGACTGAGAAGAATGGTGTTTGGCAGTGTCTCTTACATTTCTAGTAAGTCCAGGTCAGGTGCCTCTGGCTCCATGGTGGAAAATATCATAACTCCCACCAGCTCATCTTTCTCAGCCTTCCTCTTCCCAGTTTTCCATTCCTGTAGATGAGAACGTTATCATGGTAAAGTGGAGAGCAGAGTCAAACTGGTCCTACCAGAATTAGCTCACTGATCAGCTTCATCTGTCTAATTAATGTTCAGGAGGCAGCTCCCAGTCCATCTCCCTCTGCACTGAGGGCCAAATGCCTAGATATCTCAACTGTAATCGCAGTGCATGAACAGCGTCCCTTCACAGAACGGTCTCCTGTGACCAGGTCTTCTGAGAGTGAGCTGATTCAGCCACGGTCCTTTTCCAGTGGCCACCCATAAACACAATGAATATTAACACACGCTAGGAATCCTGACAAAGTGCCTTGCATATTTAGGTTGGCTGTTTTCTAAAAAAAGGTTATTGCTTTTCTAAAATACAAAATAGGAACAAATATTATAAGCTATTTTCTAAAAATTCTGTGCTCAAAACAACAATATACGGCGCAATAAATTCTCTCACCAACTGAATACCTGTGTAACTTCCCCCCGGGCCAAGAAAGAGAAAAGAGCTAGCGTTCCAGAAGCACCTCATTCCCCTTCCTAATTGTTACCACACCTTCCCTCCCTAACAAATAACCATTATCCTCTCTTTTACAGTTTTCATGTTCTTACTTTCTGCACTGGTTTACGTGTCCCCTCCAAAATTCATGTGCTGAATATTGATGGCCAATGCGATGGTATTAAGAGGTGGGACCATTAAGAGAGGATTAGGTCATGAGGGCTCCTCCCCTCTTGAATAAGATTAGTGCCTCTATGAAAGGGCTTGATGGAGGGAGTTCACCCCTTTCTGCCCTTGCACCTTCTGCCCCACAGTATCTTTCCCCTCCGGCAAATGCAACCTTCACCAGACACTAAATACTGATGCCTTGATCTTGGACTTTCAGCCTCCATAACCGTGAAAAACAGATTTCTGTTCTTTATAAATTACCCAGTCTCAGGTATTTTGTTATAGCAGCACAAACAGACTAAGACACTTTCTTAGAGTTTTACCACCTAAGCATGCCTAAACTACTGTTTTACTAGTTTCTGAATCAGCAAAGAACCCTATAGTATGTATTCTTTTAAGTCTGGGTCTTTTGCTCACCTATGGCTAGAAGCCACATTCACACTGTTGTGTATAGCCATAGTTCATTCATTCCATTGCTATATAATATTCTATTGTATGAATATTCCCCAATCTATTTATCCACTGTACTACTGGTAGCCACCCCCAACAAGTTGTGAATAAAGCTGTTATGCACATGTCTCCTGGTGTGTATGTGCATGCATTTCTGTTTGGTATATACCTAGTAGTGGAAATGCTGGGTCATATGAGTGTGTGCTATGGATTGAATCATGTCCCCCCAAAGTTTAATGTATTGGAAACTTAATCCCCACTGTGACAGTGTTAAGAGGTGGGAAATCCTATTATGGTAACTAAAAGGAGGGGCCTTGAAGAGGTGATTAGATTGTGAGGACCTTTCCCTAGTGAATGGGTTAATACATTGATGGTTTAACGGTGGTCCTGGGCGTGGTTCTGATGGCTTTAAAAGGAGAGTGTGTGAGAAGCTCTCTCTCTCTCTTTCTTCTACCTTTCTCACAATGTGAGATCCTTGCATCACTGGAGTCACCACCAAAGAAGGCCCTCACCAGATGTGTTTCCGGGACTTTGGATTTCCACACCTCTGAAACTATAAGCAACACATATTGCTTCTTTACAAATTACCCAGTTCCAGGTATTACTGTTATAAGCAAAAGACACGGACTAATACAGTGTGTTCAACTTTAGTACATAATTGTTTTCCAAATTGGTCTTGCCAATTTTCACACCCACTAGCAAAGTGTGAGAGTCTCAGCATCTCACCTCACCAAGGAGACACTTGGTACGGTCAGACTTTCTAATTTCAGCTATCTTGGGAGTGTGTATTGATATCTTATGGTTTTAATTTGCATTTCCTTGACTGCTGAGATTAAATACACTTCTATACATTTGTTGATGATTCTTTTGTGAAGTATATCAACAAATCTCTTGACTATTCCTTTATTGGGCTATCTTTCTTATTGAATTGTATGGGTTTTCACATATTCTAAAATCAAGCCCTTTGTTAGTTATATATGTTGCAAATATCTTCTACTCATTAGCTGTTTTTCACTTTTCTTGGTTCTTCTGATCAAACCAAGTTCTTAATTTTAATGTACTGTAATTTATCCATCTCTTCCTATACGGTTAGTCTTTTGGTGTCTTATTTCAGAAATCCTTCTTTACTCTAAGGGTATGAAGATATTCTCTTATGTGACCTTCTAGAAGTTTTATTGTGGTGCTTTTCATGTTTAGATTGATTTTTAAGAAGCTTTATACGATGAAAACTTTCAAACATATACAAAAGTAATGAGAAGAGTATAATAAACCCCTACAGACAGGTTCAATAATTAACACTTTGCCAATCTTCTTTTTGTATCATTAGATTATTACAAGAGAGACATGGAAATTGTTTACATGAAAGATTTCAGAACTTCAGTGGAATGGAGCAGCTTCACGTGATGCTATTTCAATACTGGTTTATTTTAGTCTACTTACTTTTCAAGAATGTCACCATCTCTAAATAAGAAATAGTTCTTGTCTAGAACTACTCTGTTGCCTCCATATTCTGGGAGAAATTTTATCTCAATTTCTATTCTAATTGGTTATATTTCTACCTTTGAGCCTGATCCAACAGCTACCATGGTTGCTTGTGATACTTTTCCTTGACATTTTTCTGGAAGCACAATACCTCCTCGGTTACAGTTTTGGCTGCATTCCCTTAAACCAATACTCAAAGAGCGGAAGAAGCTTTCCAAACGCCTGCCCTGCCATGACTCCCACCGCTGCGAGGAGAGACCCAACCAGGCCCTCAGGACCCTGGAACATGGACAAGCCACCCAGCTGACTGTGTGTGCCCACTGCCCCTCGCCGTGAGTTGCCAGTCTTGTTTTGTAGCTACTCTCTTCCATTCTACTTTGTATTTAAATTTTTGTTTTTGCTTATTTTAAAGGAAATTGTAGAAATATTGTTTCATCTGTAAATGTCTCATTATATATCTTCAACAGGAAAGGCCATGTTTTAAAAACGTAACCCACAATGCCAACATCAACCCTAACAAAATCAACAGTAGACAGTTGTGAGGTAGTGACCACATTTCATCTTCCCGCAATAGTACCAGCACCAGTTATTGACAAGACTGCCCGTTCTCTACTGTGTCATCAATCAAGTGTCCACTCTACTCTGTTCTACTGATCTGTCCATCTATCCTTCCACAAATACCACACTTAAAACTATCATGTTTTAAAAACGTAACCCACAATGCCAACATCAACCCTAACAAAATCAACAGTAGACAGTCGTGAGGTACTGACCACATTTCATCTTCCCGCAATAGTACCAGCACCAGTTATTGACAAGACTGCCCGTTGTCTACTGTGTCATCAATCAAGTGTCCACTCTACTCTGTTCTACTGATCTGTCCATCTATCCTTCCACAAATACCACACTTAAAACTATCTTAGCTTTACAGTGAGTTTTGATCTCCAATAAAGTCCTCTTCCCAGTTCATTCTTTTCTAAGAGCATCTTGGCTATTCTTAGCACTTTGATTTTCTACATGTCATCTTTATTGTTTTCAATCCATGAAACACAGTAGTGGAAAATTTACTTAGGTCTTTTATTTCTCTCAACAATGTTTCATAGTTTTCTATGTAGATCTTTTGTACATTTTTTGGTATTTATTCTTAGATACTTGATACTTTTGATGCTATTAAAATTGACAGTTTTTAGATTTCAATTTCTGTTTTTGCTGACAAATATGCAATGTCTTATCTCCAGCTACCATGTATTTCTAATAATTTCTCTGTAAATTCTTTAGGATTTTCTATGTCCACCATTTATATGAGCTACTACTGACCACAGAATCACAATTTTTATCTATTTCTATGCTGTCATCCAGCAGGTGAGGAAATTGTGGCCCAAAGAGATTAAATGCCTTGGCCAAGATCACAGAGGCAGTCAGAAGCAGAGCCACAACTACAATCCAAGTGCCCAGACTCCAAGTTCTTCCTTTTTTCTCTGATACCTCTTTTATGATAATTAATCTTTAAAGGTAGCAGTCATTAAAACAAAAACAAAACAACCAATGTCTAGGATTTATTATCATTCTTAAACCCACCACATATCAAACATGACCTTTAGAAGTGCTTTCTAAATCAACTCCTTGGCAAATCAATCTCTTGTTAAAATCTTGTGGCTAACCAGGAAGGCAACAAACTTGGAGGGGGGCTCCATGTAGCTGTTGTTACTACAGAGTAACAAGACATTTACAAAACTCACTCAAAGAACTCAGTGTCACTATTACACAGCTACATGACATACATACTGTGATTATCGCATCTCACCAGAAAAGATAGTGTTTGCTAGAGCAGTCTGCAAGGCTAGACCTATAATATATACAAACTCACAAAGAAATGCTGAAGCATCTCAATGTTTTCTCATTCCCTACCTGATGACATACAACACATCATATGAGCCTGTCAATTCTAGAAACAGGCAATAACTGAAAATAAATCCCAGATCATATTTATGCTATGTTAAGCATGTGCATATGTCTGTAAACATACACAGATAAACCCCTATTTAAGACATTGAAAATGTGTTCACTTCAACAAGGAAAAATTACTATAAGGAAATTTAGCAAGTAAATCCCTGTCTGAAAGTTCAACAGGGTATATAATATTCTATTATGTGACTGAAGACAAAAACAACTTCATAACTTTTTTCCAGGATCATAATATATTTAGCATCTTCTGTTGATTCTGAGCTAACTCATGCTTTTATTATTTAGAATCTTTCCTAAAATATGCAATATTTGTTATGAGAGAAGATAAATCATGGAAAAAATGTCTTTAGAGAGTAAAATAATACAATAAAGAGTACAGTA